>NC_048574.1:68230286-68530286 GCF_013265735.2 Oncorhynchus mykiss
TGCTGTTCTCAGACCTGCTGTGGTGCTTCTTCTTCTTCTTCTACAACACGCCAACCACAGCTAAACTTGGTTCCAAAAATGTTCAGTGAGGTAACACAAAGTAATGCTGCGAGGACAGCTTCAGAATGCAGGGAAGGAAAGACGGGGGTAATTCTTCAGGTCAAATCTGGCAGGCAGGGGCTCTGCTCGGGTCATAGCAACACAGAGTCATTTCCATAATTGCCCCACAGTCAAATCAGGCTGGATTCCTCTGGATCGTTCTAGATTCGTGTAGATAAGCAGCCTATTGGGCTCTGGTCAGTGCCGGCCTGTCTGCCGGACCCCCAAAGAAGAACAGGTGTGGTACTGGAAGTGATTTCCAGCTCCTCTGTGTGTTTCCACTGTTTTTGTTGTAGTAATTGCCACAGGACATTCCCCTTGCCTTTCGGGTTGCTATCGTGTAATCTCTCTGAAGAGAGAGGCGAATGAAAGAGGATTTGTCCTGGGTTTGGCTTTGTCTTATCAGTGGTCTTCAGAGGAACAGCAATACCTTTAATTACAGACGTAGGGTAGGCAGCAAACGGCTGATGTTAGGGTAATACTGCCAAGTCTAATTACTTTAAATATTGACTGATAGATCAATGTATCAATATTCAATGAGGTGTGTTCTCACTTCCGAATTCCAAAATGCTTCACAGCTGGGGGCCAAGTGTGCCAGCCAGCTTCCTTGGCCACCAAAATTAGGCTCAAACCACTTAATCTGCAAACGTTGACACTACATGTCCAAGTATATCTGACCAAAATATGAAAGACAAGCGTTGTAATTTTGAATTCCGTAAAGTGAGTGTGGAAGAGGGGAAAAAATGATTGTTGTCTATCAACAATGACAAGCCACCGGGGTCTGACAACCTGGATGGAAAATTACTGAGGATAATAGGGGACAATATTGCCACTCCTGTTTGCCATATTTTGAATATATATCCGACTAGAAAGTGTGTGCCCTCAGGCTTGGAGGGAAGCAAAAGTCATTCCGCTACCTAAGAATAGTAAAGCCCCCTTTACTGGCTCAAATAGCCAACCAATCAGCCTGTTACCAACCCGTAGTCAACTTTTGGAAAAAAATGCTATTTTACAGTAAACAAATTGACAACAAACTTTCAGCATGCTTAAAGGGAAGGACATTCAACAAGCATAGCACTTACACAAATGACTGATGATTGGCTGAGAGAAATGAATGATAAAAAGATTGTGGGGGGCTGTTTTGTTAGACTTTAGTGCAGCTTTTGACATTATCGATCATAGTTTGCTGCTGGAAAAACGTATGTGTTATGGTGTAACAGTATTGCTTCCGTCCCTCTCCTTGCCTCTACCTGGGCTCGAACCAGGGACCCTCTGCACACATAGACAACAGCCACCCTTGAAGCATCATTACACATCGCTCCACAAAAGCTGTGGCCCTTGCATAGCAAAGGGAACAACTACTTCAAGGTCTCAGAGCGAGTGACGTCACCGATTGAAACGCTAATAGTGCACACCCCGCTAACTAGCTAGCCATTTCACATCGGTTACACTCATCCCCCTTTTGACCTCCTTTTCTGCAGCAACCACTGATCCGGGTCAACAGCGTCAATGTAACAGTTTAGCTTCCGTCCCTCTCCATGCCCCTACCTGGGCCCGAACCAGGGACCCTCTGCACACATCAACAACTGCCTCCCACGAAGCATCGTTACCCATCGCTCCTCAAAAGCCGCGGCCCTTGCAGAGCAAGGGGAACAACAACTTCAAGGTCTCAGAGTGATGTCACCGATTGAAATGCTATTATCGCGCACCCCGCTAACTAGCTAGCCATTTCACATTGGTTACAATGGCTTTACACCCCCTGCTATTTTGTGTATAAAGAGTTACCTGTCTAAAAGGACACAGAGGGTGTTCTTTAATGGAAGCCTCTCCAACATAATCCAGGTAGAATCAGGAATTCCCCAGGGCAGCTGTCTAGGCCTATTTACTTTTTAAAATCTTTACTAATGACATGCCACTGGCTTTGGGTAAAGCAGGTGTGTCTATGTATGCGGATGACTCAACACTATACATGTCAGCTACTACAGCGACTGAAATGACTGCAACACTTAACAAAGAGTTGCAGTTAGTTTCAGAGTGGGTGGCAAGGAATAAATTAGTCCTTGACAGAGTTGTGTGTATAGGTGGCAGGGAAGTCAGGCGCAGGAGAATCAAACTGAGTGAAATGGAGTTATTTAATAACAATGAACGAAACATACTCCAAACACTAAATGTAACAAAATAACAAAAATGGGTACGAGGACCCGTCGCTCACCAATTCAAAATATATACAACACTGAAATACAAACAATCTCTGACAAAGACATGAGGGGAAACAGAGGGTTAAATACACAACAGGCAATGAAGACAAGGAAGGAAGGAAGGAAGGAAGACAAAACCAATGGAAAATGAAAAATAGATCAATGATGGCTAGAAGACCGGTGACGTTGACCGCGGAACACCGCCCGAACAAGGAGAGGCTTCAACTTCCCACCTTTAACGTGCGGCACTAGCGTCGACACTGGCCTTGGGGACGACCCGGAGGGTGAGGTGCAGGGCGATCCGGATGGAGACGGTGGAATTCTTGCAACATGGAAGGATCTATTACGTCCTCCACCGAAAGCCAGCATCTCTCCTCCGGACCGTAACCCTCCCAGTCCACGAGGTACTGAAGGACACTCGCCCGACGTCTCGAATCCAAGATGGATCGAACGGAGTACGCCGGGACCCCCTAGATGTGTAGAGAGGGCGGAGGAACATCACGCACTTCAGTCTCCTGGAGCGGGCCAGCCCCCACCGGCCTGAGGAGAGACACATGGAACGAGGGGTTAATACGGTAATTAGTGGGTAGCTGTAACCTATAACATACCTCGTTCACTCTCCTCAGGACTTTAAACAGCGCCACAAACCGCGGACCCAGCTTCCGGCAGGGCAGGCGGAGGGGCAGGTTTCGGGTCGAGAGCCAGACCCTGTCCCCTGGGGCGAACAACGGGGCCTCACTGCGGTGATGGTCTGCTCCAACTTTCTGGCGCAGTATCGCGCACTGAAGGTGGACGTGGGCGGCCTCCCAGGTTTCCTCAGCGTGCCGGAACCAATTGTCCACCGCAGGAGCCTCAGTCTGACTCTGATGCCAAGGAGCCAGAACCGGCTGATACCCTAATACACATTGAAAGGGAGAAAGGTTAGTGGAGGAGTGGCGTAGCGAGTTCTGGGCCATCTCTGCCCAGGGCACGAACTTCGCCCACTCCTCCGGCAGGTCCTGGCAATAAGACCGCAGAAACCTACCCACCTCCTGGTTAACTCTCCACCTGCCCATTACTCTCGGGGTGAAAACCTGAGGTAAGACTGACCGAGACCCCAAGACGTTCTATGAACGCCTTCCAGACCATTGATGTGAACCCCGATCAGACACTATATCCTCAGGCACCCCATACTGCCGGAAAACGTGTGTAAACAGGGCTTCCGCAGTTTTTAAGGCCGTAGGGAGACCGGGCAAAGGGAGGAGATGGCAGGACTTAGAAAAACGATCCACAACGACCAGGATCGTGGCGTTACCCTGTGAAGGTGGAAGATTAGTTAAAAAATCCACCGACAGGTGCGACCACGGCCGTTGTGGAACGGGTAAGGGTTGTAAACTTACCTCTAGGCAGGTGTCTAGGAGCCTTGCACTGGGCGCACACTGAGCAGGAGGAAACATAAATCCTCACCTACTTAGCTAAAGTGGGCCACCAGTACCTCCCATCAAGACACCGCATTGTCCGACCTATCCCAGGATGACCAGAGGAGGGTGACGTGTGGGCCCAATTGATCAAACGGTCGCGGACAGCAGACGGAACGTACAGACGCCCATCTGGACACAGAGGGGGAGCGGGCTCTGCACGTGACGCCCGCTCAATGTCCGCGTCCAGCTCCCACACTACCGGCAAGAAGCTGGGAGTATGGGAGTGGGCTCCATGGACCGCTCCTCTGTGTCATACAGCCGGGACAATGCGTCTGCCTTAACATTCTGGGAGCCTGGTCTGTAAGAGAGGGTAAACACAAACACCTCTCCCTCTCCCGGCTCCCGGTCCCCCACATCATAGTTTCGCTCTGCTGGGCTGAGCTTCTTCGAAAAGAAGGCACAGGGGCAAAGCTTCAGTGGGTACCCGAACACTGAGAGAGCACTGCTCCTATCCCAGCTTCGGATGCATCCACCTCCACTATGAATGGGTACGAGGACCCGTCGCGCACCAATACAAAATATATACAACACTGAAATACAAACAATCTCTGACAAAGACATGAGGGGAAACAGAGGGTTAAATACACAACAGGTAATGAATGGGATTGAAACCAGGTGTGTAGGAAGACAAGACAAAACCAATGGAAAATTAAAAATGGATCAATGATGGCTAGAAGGCCGGTGACGTCGACTGCCGCACACCGCCCGAACAAGGAGAGGCTTCGACTTCGGGAGAATTCGTGACAGTCCTAAATATTTCTAAAACTAAAAGCATTGTATTTGTAACAAATTATTCACTAAACCCTAAACCTCAGATAAATCTTGCAATAAATAATGTGAAAATGTAGTAATTTGAGGTGACTAAACTGCTTGGAGTTACCCTGGATTGTAAACTTTCATGGTCAAAATATATTGATACAACAGTAGCTAAGATGGGAAGAAGTATGTCCATAATAAAGTGCTGCTCTACCTTCTTAACTGCATTATCAACAAGGCGTCCTACAGGCTCTGGTTTTGTCACATCTGGACTACTGTTCAGTCGTGTGGTCAGGTGCCACAAAAAGGGACTTAGAAAAATTGCAATTGGCTCAGAACAGGGCAGCACGGCTGACCCTTGGATGTAAACTGAGAGATAATTTTAATAACATGCATGTCAATCTCTTCTGGCTCAAAGTGGAGGACTACTGGTGCTACTGTTTGAACTACTGATGCACAGCTCGGACACCCATGCATACCCCACAAGACATGCCACAAGTGGTCTCTTCACAGTCCCAGAGTCCAGAATAGACTATGGGAGACGCACAGTGCGACATAGAGCCATGACTACATGGAACTCTATTCCACATCAAGTAATTAATGCAAGCAGTAAAATTAGACTTAAAAAACAGATAATAATACACCTTATGGAACACCGGGGACTGTTAAGCAACACAAACATAGGCACAGACATATGCATACACACACACACACACACACACACACACACACACACACACACACACACACGATAACATACGTACTATACACAAATGTACACATGGATTTTGAACTGTAGATATGTGGTAGTGGTGGAGTAGGGGCATGAGGGCACATGGTGTGTTGTGAAATCTGTGAATGTATTGTAATTTTTTTATTTATTGTAGAAACTGCCTTACTTTTGCTGGACCCAGGAAGAGGGATCCATAAAAAATACAAATACAAATAGTGTATGTTAATGTTTCAGAGAATTGGTGGGGGGATTGGTGTGTTTACTTTTACATTAAGATATGTAACCTAGTGTTGGCTAATGCTTGCCATTATGTAGATCACATTCCCAAAATATATAATCAATTAAGTGCTATAGATAGGGGATGCAGAATACACATGAAACGACATATGTAATAGACTTTACAATCCTAGAAAGAATCACTTCTAGAATGTATTCTCAAGTGCACTTGACTTCTCAATCTCACCTCTTCAATTCTTCTGTAGGCTATCACTGACGACAGCCCGTCCAGTGCTGACAGCCAGGTATTCATCGTTCCGTTCCACAGTAGCGTACAGCCAAGTGCGCGCACTCGTGCTGTCTTACGTCACTGTGCTCGCTCCTCTTCTCGCGCGCTGGTTAAAAAGAAGGAGGAAAGAGCAAGGGGAAACATGTGAGGGCTCTGAGGATCTAGTGAGAGACAATTTTGTGCTTACTTTTTTGACCCAATGCACTGTGCTGAAACGGATTTTAAATCAGAAGGAAGGACACAAATGAAGCTTACTGCAATTCTCAGAGCTTTCTTATCATTTGCTTTGTTTTCTTTACGAGAGAAAAATGTGTATTTCTGGGGTATGCCAGCATAACCAGCACTACCATTAATTGATTTTAAATAACATTTTTTTCTCTAGCAAATATTTAATTCTGATTACTTTATGCGTATACCTTTATTAAACTAAATTATTATAATCGTTTACCTGTGATACAGCATATATAAATATAGAGAATATAGCATTTTGTAGGTTTGCACCGTTGCTTTCAACAGTGATTTATCTCATATATTTTGGTTCCAACGTTTTTTCAATATGAGGCATTTGAAATTTGTACTCGTGTTGGCTATTGCAGTCAACGTTTGGGAATGTGGGGATTCCAAATTTGGCGAGAAGGGGGAAATAAGCCCGAGGAGAAGGAGATGTTACGACGGGAGCATGCCCAAGCGACTGAAGAAGAGGGAAAGAAAACTGTCAGTGGACAGCGATGCAAGCAGCGGGGAAGTTTGTCACAGGTTGTACCCTCGTGTGTCATGCTGCCCAACCAGGCGTGCTGCTTATCAGATAGTCCACCGGCGTGATGCCAGGGTATGTTGGGCTCGTTGCATTCTTTCATTGTGAGAGCTGTCTGTAGGCTAAAGCCAAACGCCCCGGGGAATGTATGTACTGCGTTGTGTGTCTTTTCGACTTGTTGTTGACAGTAGTAGAATTAACGATATATGAGGGAGGTGGGACTGTGAGGGGAAAATTCAACCGTAGCCTACTTACACATTCTGGCGTTGTCCTGCTACTCTAGGCGGTTTTTGACGTTTCTTTACCAGTCACATTAAATATGTAGAAAATCCATAAAACTGTCAAAACAAATGAACATGATTTATCAGCCAACTATGTTGTTTAAAATTGGGAAATGATATAAGTTGTTGGTCTCGAGCGTGTCCAAAGCGTTACAGTGTTACCATGGTTATGTTATAACCTTTTACGTTCATCCCCGCGCTACAAAATAACACCACACGAGCGCAGTCCAAGGGAGTCAGCACCGTTGACTATCGTTAAATTCTACTAAGTTATTCTTTGCATCCCACACGGCAGTTATGCGCACTTGTGGCATGTTTGTCAGCGCACTTAGAATGTATTTTGCACCAATGCTGCATGTTTTTATGTTTTTCTTCTTTCCAATTAGTTCCTGCACAGCATGTGCGCGTTTACTGTACATAGCCTACGCTGATGTCCGTTATAGACACATTATTAATTATCGTCATGTTTAACTGCATGGATAAATCTTTAACACAGTCTTCATAGGCTACGTGGAGTTCACGGTAGAATTCGCCGTATTCTCACGTAAACCGCTCCCAACTAATCGATTTATGCGGCTGGGTGGTATCTCACTTTGTGTTGTGACAAAAAGCCTGCATCATTTAATTTGCTCAAGTCATGCAAATAGGAGGAAAAACCCTGAACGGAACAAAAATAACATCGACTTCTCCTCCTCCCTACTACACTGCCCACACACAGAGCTCTTTTTGCTTATGGCAAAAGAATAACAACAACACCATTGTGTTTGTTAGTTTCTCTAATGGGTGAAGCTGGAGAACATCAGTCTCCCCGTTCAGTCCCTCGACTCTGTCCAAGTGTTAAGGCTGCTGAGAGGGTATTATTTGTCCTTCACTCCCCCCTCTCACACCCACCCCTCACTAACTTACACCTATTCCCAAAGAGCAAGTGTTTTGTTTAAGATTTTTAACACCAGTCTTAGTGTTGCCTACAGCACAGCCTCTTTTCGCCATAGGGCCTATGTGTGGGGGTCTCTCTCTCTCTCTCTCTCTCTCTCTCTCTCTCTCTCTCTCTCTCTCCCTCTCTCTCCTTGTGATTCCTGATGGTGAGACCTTATGAGGCTTGTGCAGCCCACAAAGTCTAAGATTGAATGACAAGCAAATGTTTTCAAGTGTGACCTTTGTGCATTGATATGTTTGTTCCGGCAATTTCACTGACAAAAGCCATTGTGCCGATCCTATCAAAGAAATGAGTCCTCCTGTAACAGCTGCTCCTCTACAGTGAGCTACTTACACGTCTGGCTTTTTGATCACGTCTCTGTGAGGAGGACAACGACCACCATAAAGGAGCTTATGGAAATGCATTTTGCATTTGGGCTGTCCATGTGAACTGGCAATCTTGTGTTATTGATGTGTTACGACACATTTCCCCCCCACATGCCAAGGTATGTCACACAGATGGATGTTGTGCGCCTGTGTGGGTCGGTTTGTTTACCTTCGGAGACTTGGGTCCCTTGCATTTCTGTTCCCCCAGTAATGCTATAATAGCGCATGTACAGACCGGGATCAAGCCTCTGCTTTTGAGTAGCGAGTCGGTGGTGAAATTTTGCTGCTAAACACAACAAACAAAGGTCCTCTTGTTCTGGTTTGTGGTGATGGCAACATTGGAGCCCATCCCAGCAACATATGGGCACAGGGTATGGCAGAGAGCCCACAAATGCTCCTCTCCATGGATTGTGTGCCAGCCCATGGCACGTCGAATCAATGGGCAATTTAGAGCAGGAGGGCGGGCGGTTAGGCATGCCCACGGCGGTAGTACTCGCATATATTTGGAGGGGTTAGTACTAGTATTAGTATAGTAACATATACTGTTACCACTTAGCAGACACTGTTATCCAAAATGACTTAGAATACAGTGAGTGGATATGTTTTAGTATCTGTATACTGCAGGGATTAAACCCACGTCCCTGCCGTTGTTGGCGTCAATCTCTTACCAGCTGAGCCACACCTGACCACTACAGTTACAGAGACCGAGAGTAAGTAAAAACACACAGACATGGACAACCAGGTTTTAGCCCAAGCTAAGCCTACCCTGCCTAATGCTGACCTGTCAACACTTCTAAAGGCTAACGGCTTTTAGCTGCTCTGCACTCTTTATTAGTATAGTATTAGTATGAGTATAATTATTAGTATGTTTATTAGTATATTTATTGCTTGTTTATAGCCGGGTTTATCAACCTCTGTGTGTGCTTCTGGCAAGTCCAAATCACCCGTGTTTTACACTGTCCCAGTAAGAGGAGTAGAACAAACATTCTTTGGCCATCTCTAGTCGTGGTCCTGAGGGGCTATAAAACAACCGAAGGCCCTGTGTTCAACCTGTGTTCACAAAACAGTCTCGAACACGACCGCAGGGTGGCCGTATCCTTAAGAAACAGCTTTCTCTTCCAGACCTAGTCAGGTTATTGTTGAACTGAGAGAGAGAGAGAGGGAGGTGTCCATATGTTGGACCCAGGTCTGTAGGCCTAATTGACTAGGACAGACTGCTAATTTGTTGAATGATGTGCCTGTCTATCTCTAAATTGGTGTTTACACACGGTCGGACCTCACACAGTGCAAAGCACTACCAGCCCGCCTGCTGCCTAAGCAGCACACATGTCTGGATGCAGGACAGATTATGTTGTGTTTTATTACACCTAATTTGCTACGTAAATAATCCCTGCTAATTTCTGGGGTCTAAATCTCTTGTTTACTTTTGTTTAGCGACCTAAGTAACGCTTCAAACCCTCTAATTCGGCTCCATCCATTTTGGCCCCAGCCGCCCTGACATATGTAATGTAATTTGAATTTAACTGTTTGTGCACTTAGGTAAACAAGTTGTGAGGAAGATAATCTTTTTCTCAGAATGTGCCGTGTATTCTGGGTTTAAAAAAGTGACATTAAAAGGTAATCAGGTCTAATTTTGATGTGGGCTTAGTTTCTCTGGAGAATATTTTTCCGTGTACCATCAATAAGGCTGCAGCGGTGGATAATTAAAGTTAGGTTATATCATCTCCATGCTAATGTCTTACAATAATGTTTATTATAAACTGGGTGGTTCGAGCCCTGAATGCTGATTGGCTGAAAGCCATGGTATATCAGACCGTATACCACGCCTATGACAAAATATTTATTTTTACTCGTCTGATTAAGTTGGTAACCAGTTTATAATAGCAATAAGACACCTCAGGGGGTTGTGGTATATGGCCAATATACCACGGCTAAGGGCTGTATCCAGGCACTCTTCGTTCGTGCATAAGAACAGTCCTTAGCCGTGGTATATTGGCCATATACAACACAGCCTTATTGCTTAATTATACAATATCGCTGACATGCCAGAAAATTACAAGCCATGTTGAGGTGTAAAACACACTAAGTCCGTATTTTAATCAGTCATTGTTCCTTGTTGCGTGTGGTCCCTCCCCCTAGATCTTCTCCACCAATAACACGGAGTGCAGCCGTCTCCTGGAGGAGATCAAGTGTGCACACTGTTCGCCCAACGCCCAAGTGCTGTTCCACTCCCCCGAGTCGGACAAGGTCCCCCTCAGGGAGCCCCACCTGCCACGCCTCTGCCAGGACTACTGCCGAGAGTTCTACTATACCTGCCGCGGACACATACCAGGTAACCATTCTACTACACCTACCACTAAGATATACCAGGTAACCATTCTACTACACCTGCCACTAAGATATACCAGGTAACCATTCTCCTACACCTACCACTAAGATATACAGGTAACCAATAAGGAAAATGATAGTGCCATCACTACCCCAGTCAGTGCTTGCACTGTATAGGTGGAGTGAGGCACACATATGAACACAAATCTCTCTCGCTCGCTTTCTCTCACACTTGCTCTCATTCTCACTCACTCTCTCCCTCCCTCAATCTCACTCACTCTCTCTCTCTCTTTTACTGACTCCCTGACACACTACATACAGCCTATTGTCTGAATAAGGCAATATTACATTTCTGAGCAGGTCTCCTCAAGGTCCCCAATTCAAAGTCAGCAAACAGTGTTGAACATATAGGTAGCTTGGTTTTACTTATGCAAGACGCAGTGGAGCGTAAGGACTCAAGAATAAATATTTATTTATGTAGGCTTACCTCATCTGACCTCACCTCCACTTGGTGGTAGAGCCTGCCTGCCTCACGCCCCCATACACTGGGAGAGCCTCGTCTCAGTCTACCCACCCTGGCTGGCAGGCGTTGCCTACTGCAGCCATCAGCCTAGCACTTTGTTAATTAGTCTGACTACACACTTTAGACCTGGCAATCAGGAGCTCTCTCTCTCTCCCTCTCTCTCTCTCTCTCTCTCTCTCTCTCTCTCATCAGTATTTTTAGTCCCACTTGGACTGGTTGTAGATGTGTTTTAAGAAACATTACTTTTCTTTACTCACATTTACTCAAACTCTTCCTCAATCTATGGAATTTAGACATAAATTGTGTACACACACATGCGCACGCGCGCACACACACACACATATACACACACACACACGTAACCACACGTCCTAAACAAAGCCCCTACAATCTGCCAGAGAGCTGAAAATGATTGATTTTATGACCCTTTCCTTCCCTGGCCCCGTCCTTCTTTGGCAAGCCCTCCTGAGCTGCCCTGGCTGACGTCATCCCTCTGACGGTGCTGTGTGCTGTTTGGGGATGTGTAAGCTGTAAGCACCCTGGCTACGGTCTAGACATGACCGGCTCTGACACCTCGCGCCACCAAGGGAGCTCCTCACACACAGCCTCAGACACACACAAACTACGGCCTGTTTAAAAAACGCCACTCACACCATCAGTTTGTTTTCCTTGGTGATAAATTCGATGGAACGTAAACACAATCAGAGCTGCCTCGCTGGACCTGGGCCTCGCCTCTCAAACTGCTCCCCCGTACGTGTATGCAAGGCAACGCCAGCCCTGGAGGGAGTCTCCTCCCGGTGTGGAATAAGCGAGGAGATGACATGGAGATGACTAGACATGCAGTTTCCTCCTGGATAGGATGGTATTGTGAGATGATAGGAGACCTGCTTGATAGGCCGCCCTCCCTGAAAGCTCCCTGTCCTCAGAAGTAGGGCCTTTGAAGGGCTGTTACCTGCCTGCCGTGCCTCCCAGTGAAGTGCACATTCCTTGTGATCAAACGGCCTCTGCTTGCCCCCAGCCAATTCTTCTTCCTATCTGTGTCGCCACGGCAGATTAAATCTGCTCGCGATTTGCTGAACAGAGAACAGTTTCAACCACACATGTGGTGGCTCTACACCACCACCAGCACTATCAACATCAACCCCCCACCCCCCTTCCCCATGTACATATTACCTCAATTACCTTGACTAACCTGTACCCCCACACATTGACTCGGTACCGGTACCACCTGTATATAGCCTCGCTATTGTTATTTTATTGTCTTTTATTTTTTACTTTAGTTAAATTGAGTACATATTTTTCTTAACTCTTATTTTTCTTAAAACTGCATTGTTGGTTAAGGGCTTGTAAGTAAGCATTTCACTGTAAGGTCAACTCCAGTTGTATTCGGCAGAGAGAGAGAGGGATAGAGAGAGACGGACAGAGAGAGATGGTGAGAGAGAGGGAGAGTGAGAGAGAGATGGAGAGAGAGAGACAGCAGCCAGTGAGCTGACAGACAGCAGTGAAAGCTTAGAGTTAAACCCAGAGCTTCATACCAGGAGCTTGAGCCAGAGAAGGAGTCAGTCACCCCCCCCATCAATCCTTCCCTCCCTTACTCCCCCTTTACACAGATCAGCATATGTGGTGACGAATGACACATTTATTTTTCTACAAAGGTTGTGTATATGTAAAGCTGCTGAAGTGCATCAAGATGTCAAGTACTTTGGGTGGCCACCCAGGTTGTGTTGGAAGACAACCAGATGGAAGTAGAACTATAGCGCTAGCTCACTGCCTGGGATGTGACAGAGTTTTTTTCCCCCTCTATCTATCTCTCTCTCTCTCTCTCTCTCTCTCTCTCTCTCTCTCTCTCTCTCTCTCTCTCTCTCTCTCTCTCTCGCTCTCTCTCTGTCTCTCTTTCTCTCTCACTCTGTCTTTCTCTCTCTGTCTCTCTCTCTCTCTCTCTTTTCCCCCCCAGGCCAGTACAGTAAAACTGGTACATATTGTGGAGGGAGAGAGAATGCAGTGCTCGGTGCCACATGTTTATGGAAGTAGTTAACCATAAATTGTCTAAAATTAGATGGCCCTCTAAGTACATATCATTCTGGATGCAGACAGAGTTTTTTCCCCTATGGATTTAAGGGTCCCTTTGACAAACATTCGTTTTTTGAGCTCATGTACAGTATATATCACTAAAGATGAAATTCAGAACCCTTCCAGAGCTGTACTCTGCATCAACACATGCAAAGTGCTGACCAACAGTATTAAACCTGGACGGTAGCCTCTGCTGTGTCTTTAAATGTCCTCCTGCTCCCGTGAAACTCCCTTTCCAGCTCCCCATTAGGCTGTGTACTTAGCCCTCATTTCTCCATAAAGACATTTACGGCCTGAGTCTCACTTTAACCTAGAGGTCTCCCACCCCTTCCTCCCCCTCCTCCCTCCATCCCCCACTCTGTCTCTCCCCTCTGCATCTGAGGTCCTGGGACCAGCATGGTTAAGATAACTGCAGGCACAAAGTAGGTGGGTGGCATAGGCCTGGGAGTGTTTGTGTGTGTGTGTGTGTGTGTGTGTGTGTGTGTTTTGAGTGTGTGTTTGATCTCTGTGTTGTATTTAGATGTTTAGTGGGATATCCTATCACCTCCAGTGGTAGTGTGGTCAGCCTTGTGGTCGGTGTGGGGGGGCCAGGATGTAGGGAGGGAGGGATGTGTGGGGGCCGGAGAGCGAGATGAAAGAGGGGAGAGACAGTCCTGTTTGTGTTTTTATCACTGCTGTGTTTGCTCTCCTCCTCCACCCCTCTGAGGGTTGTGTTAAGGGTTGTGTTAAGGGAAACAATATTGGCACGGTTGTTTTTAGGTCACGGGCAGTTTTTAAGATACGCTGCTTGCTTGCGTTCTTTTCACCCTGTTCGTGGTTTTGCCCTGCTAGCACAATAAGAAAGGGGGGGGGGTCCTAGAATCTTGGAATAATGTTGTGACTGTGGGTCTCTGAAGGTGGCCAATCAGGCGGGGTTGGGGCTGCTGTGTCTAATGAGGATATATTCCCAGATGACTTTGTGCCCCAGACCCTGGTGTTGAACCAACTTTAGCTCTAGTACAACTAGCAGCTCCAAGAGAAATCAAGGTGGTCTTGGGAAATAACTGTGTGATGGGGACATTTTTGCTTTGAACTTCCCCAAAGCACAAGCAAGCAGTGGAACACAATCAATCAACATTTGGGAACATAATTTCTTGATTTGGGTTTTGAGGCAGACTCCCTCCTAAAAATGTGCAAAGCTAGTGTTTGGAAGACTGGGCTGTTAATTAAACATGGTCAGTTTTGAATTAGAGTTTCTCACATTTCACATGCTGTGCCTATATGCCTGCCGCTGGGCAAAAGCATCTAGGCTGTGGCCCAAATAGGTACAGGTCAAAAGTGGTGCACTATATAGGGAATAGGGTGCCATTTGGCACTGGCCCCTAACAGCGCTTTAATTGTATGAGAATTTCAGCCTATGTTTTACTTAATATTCCAAATATCTGGAAAGCTATTAGGTATCCACAGCAGTCACCCACGTGAGGTAGAGTTGCAAGGCATAGCAACAGGGGTCAAATAGCCATAGCACCAGGGGTCAAAGGATAAAGGTAAAGATGGATGGGGCCTCAGTGGTGCACTGCTGCAGAGTTGAAGACCTGAGGAGCAGTCTGAACAGCATATTCCTCACATTCTGCTCAGATCTAACCCAGTTGGCCTGTCTGGCCAAGCGTTTCTTTGCTTGTTCAGCCCAGGCCTAACCAGGATTTGGTTTGGCTCATTCAGCACAACTCTCAAAAACAACTGTATGAAGACTTAAGGAACTAAAGCTGCGTAAACATGAATTAAGGGCGACTAACTAGGAGGGGATTTAGCTTCAGCTCGCTGGTAAGTTGGATGATGTTGCATCATGGTTTGAACGAGGCGTGATGTCACTTGAATTGAATCGTCTTTCTCTGCCTGCGGGCCGTTGTCTGTGTCCATGGTGTTTTCAGAGCTGTTCCAAGCCGATGTGGATGAGTTCTGTCAATACTACGGACGGCGGGACGGAGGCCTGTGCTTCCCAGATTTCCAACGAAAGCAAACACGTGGACAGGACTCCAACTACTTGGGAGATGAGAAAGTCGAAGACATCAACAGGTTTGTAACGTTTCACTTTCAAAATCTCTTTTACTTGTATACGTTAGGAAGAGTGCATTTCAGGTATGCTTTTAAATATTGAGTTAACCATCCAAAAAGGACGCTTTCAGTGAGTTGAGGAAAGAGAGGCCATAGTGTGTATCGTGGCATCTCCACACTCTGAACCCAGTGTGTCACTTTGACTGGCCACCACCACCGGTCTCGCCCCAGGCGATATGTACTATGAACCAGGGTCATGGGAGACATGCCAATGCCAAGCCTGGATGACCTTACCCGTCACCCATCTCTCCAGTCATCACCAAAGCCTTCCGTTTGTTCAGGGTGCATTGGGCCAGGCTTTGGCCACACAATGGAAATGCTTACCCTGCAGGCCAGCCCTCCTTCACTGCTAGCTAGCAGTACGTCATAGACAAACTTCCCCCCTTTTTTTTGTCTGCTCCGGTGGAGAGAGAACCTCTGAGCTCCCCGTCTCCGTCCCAAATGGCACCCTATTCCCTACGTAGTGCACTAGTCTTATGGGCCCTGGTGAAAAGTAGTACACCATATAGTGAATAGGGTGCCATTTGGGACGCAGACCCGTTCTAGCCCCCCTGACGCGAGCTGAGAGCGCTGCTGCTGGACATGTGACCAACTGACCGTCCTCCTATCTCGAGCCAGACCAGACCAGACCAGAGAAACTATGCTGATGTTGTCTGTCTATGATGTCTAGCTAAATGCTGTCTGCATTCCTGGGGTTGATGGGGTTCTCCTCTAGTCGTTTCTAGTAATGACCCCTTGCTATGCTAAAGAGCACTGTAATTGTAATTGCGCTGAACTCTAGGATGGATGGCCGGGATGGCCGAGGAGAGATATAGAGCTTCTGTTGGCAGCCGCTCATCTAAAGGGAGTCTTTTTGAGCTGACTCTCCCCTTCTCATCTTTCACCTGGGATGATGAGCAAGGAGAGAGGGCCAGGTTTTAACCACGTAAGTCTTAATCAGACCTCCCACTTCAAAACTGGCCTGAGGGAGAGAGCAAGGCAGAGAGAGAGATGGAGAGAGAGAGAGCTAGGGAGCGAGAGAGAGAGAGGCAGAGAGAGAGATAGAGAGAGAGAGAAAGAGCTAGGGAGCGAGAGAGAGAGACAGAGGGAGAGATAGAGAGTGGCAGAGAGAGAGATAGAGAGAGAACCAGAGTGAGGGAGGGAGAGAGAGAGAGCCAGGGAGCAAAAGAGAGAGAGATAGAGATAGAGAGGGCGCATATCTGCTGTGTATGAACTTGACATATGCGTCACGATTAGAGGTCGACCAATTATGATTTTTCAACGCCAATACCGATTTTTTTAGATTTATTTGTAATAATGACAATTACAACAATACTGAATGAACTTATTTTAACTTAATATAATACATCAATAAAATCAATTTAGCCTCAAGTAAATAATGAAACATGTTCAATTTGGTTTAAATAATGCAAAAACACAGTGTCGGAGAAGAAAGTAAAAGTGCAATATGTGCCATGTAAAAAAGCTAACGTTTAAGTTCCTTGCTCAGAACATGAGATCATATGAAAGTTGGTGGTTCCTTTTAACATGAGACTTCAATATTCCAAGGTAAGAGGTTTTAGGTTGTAGTTAATATAGTATTTATAGGACTATTTCTCTCTATACCATTTGTATTTCATATACCTTTGACTATTGGATGTTCTTATAGGCACTATAGTATTGCCAGTGTAACAGTATAGCTTCCGTCCTTCTCCTCGCCCCTACCCGGGCTCAAACCAGGAACACATCGACAACAGCCACACTCGAAGCAGCATTACCCATCGCTCCACAAAAGCCGCGGCCCTTGCAGCGCAAGGGGAATAACTACTCCAAGTGTCAGAGCGAGTGACGTTTGAAACGCTATTAGCGCACACCCAGCTAACTAGCTAGCCATTTCACATTTTGTAACACCAGCCATTAGGCTGATAGGCTTGAAGTCATGAACAGCACTGTGCTTGTGAAGAGCTGCTGGCAAAACGCACGAAAGTGCGGTTTGAATGAATGATTACGAGCCTGCTGTTGCTCAGTCAGACTGCTCTATCAAATCAGACTTAATTATAACATAATAACACACAGAAATACGAGTCTTTGGTCATTAATATGGTCGAATCGGGAAACTATCATTTCGAAAACAAAACGTTTATTATTTCAGTGAAATATTTTATCTAACGGGTGGCATCCCTAAGTCTAAATATTCTTATTACATTGCTTATTCTTATTCTTATTACATTGCACAACCCAATGTTATGTCATAATTACGTACAATTCTGGCAAATTAGCAATGAGCCAGGCAGCCCAAACTGTTGCATATACCCTGACTCTGCGTGCAATGAACGCAAGAGAAATGACACAATTTCACCTGGTTAATATTGCCTGCTAACCTGGATTAGTAGTTATAACTAGTGATTATGATTGATTGTTTTTTATAAGATAGGTTTAATGCTGGCTAGCAACTTACCTTGGCTTCTACTGCATTCGCGTAACAGGCGGGCTCCTCGTGGAGTGCAATGAGAGGCAGGTGGTTAGAGCGTTGGACTAGTTATCTGTAAGGTTGCAAGATTGGATCCCCTGAGCTGACAAGGTGAAAATCTGTCATTCTGCCCCTGAACAAGGCAGTTAACCCACCATTCCTAGGCCGTCATTGAAAATAAGAATGCGTTTTTAACTGACTTGCCTACTTAAATAAAAAGTTATACAAAAATATATATATATTTAAAAAAATCGACAATTACGATTAATCGGTCGACCTCTAGTCACGATGACAGCATAGCACCAGACAGGAAACTGACGGGGCGAGATAACTGAACTGACACCCTTTTTCCTCCAATGAATATCCATCCTTCAGACTCAGACTCTCAATGGCAAATGTCTTGAAACAAGTGTGAGGAGCAAGAATCAGCGTCACCGCCTTCATGTGTTAGCTAGCCGTCGCGATGTTGTATAATGGAGTTTGAATGTTCTGTTTCCCACATCAAATGTGAACTGTGGTTTTACGCAACACTTGTTGCACAGCTGGAGACCCCTCATCCCCCATTTAAGCATTGCTCCACTAAATTCACCCGTGGAGTAACATATGTATGTGTGTGTGTGTGCCCAATGCGCATGAATCAAAGTCACTGCCTATGGAAGTGTCTAAACTCTAACTCGACCCTTCCCATCGTGTCATGCTATTGCTTCACTCTTACTTTGTAAAGCACTGGTATTAACTTACTGTCAAGTCAACTCAATCAGTGTATGTATATTGTGGGGGGTATTTTGTTTTTCCTCTCTCTCGCTCTCCCTCTCTCTCTCTCTCTCTTTCTTTCTCTCTCTCTCTCTCTCTCTCTCTCTCTCTCTCTCTCTCTCTCTCTCACGCTCTCTCTCTCTTTCTCCTCCTCCCTCTCTCTCTCTCTCTCTCTCTCTCTTTCTTTCTCTCTCTCTCTCTCTCTCTCTCTCTCTCTCTCTCTCGCTCTCTCTCTCTCTCTCTCTCACGCTCTCTCTCTCTCTCTTTCTCCTCCTCTCTCTCTCTCTCTCTCTCATGCTCTCTCTCTCGCTCTCTACCTGTCTCTCACGCTCACTCGCTCTTTCTCCTTCTCTCCATCTCCCTCCTTCCTCTCCTCTCTCAACGGGATTATCCGTCGGGGATCCTTGACCTTTCGTTCCTACTCCGGCCGCCCAGGAAGCACAAGCACAACTGCTACTGTGCCCAAGTGGTGCTGAGTGGGCTGAGGCAGCCAGTAGCCGTGGTGCACTGTGGGGACGGATCCCAGCGCCTCTTTGTCCTGGAGAAGGAGGGCTTCGTCCGGGTGCTGACCCATAACATGGAGCTGCTGAAAGAGCCTTTCCTGGACATCCACAAGCTGGTGCAGACCGGACTCAAGGTCAGTGAGGAACACAACACGCATCCCTAATGACACCCTATTCTCTACATAGTGCACTACTTTTGACCAGGACCCACCGGGGCACCTGAAGACTGCTCCAAACCCTAATTCACATATAAGCGATGGTACTTGTTCGCCCCGTGTCTTCCCAATGTAAATGTACCTTAACACCAGTTTTAACACCAAAACGGTTAACTATCAATGTAGGGAGCGGACACAGAGGGAGAGTGACACTTACGTGGTTTTATTTCTGTGTTGCAAACATTGAGGAGAGGGAGAGAGAGTGGAACACAGTCTTGGGCACTCCTCAAACATTTCTACTTCTAAGACCTACCTCTCTCGTCTGATAACTCCGACCAGCCAAGACCCTTCCTTCCAGACTTCCAGACAGAGCTTAGCACACACGTTGAGAACATTGCTAATGTGCTGCTAATTCGTATAAGGTGGATAAATGGCTTTTTAAGTGTTACTCTACTCTCCCTCACCAAGCTGTTTCCATACAGGTTAGCTCTGTACAATCCCACAAGATGAAAAACGATCAGACTAACACGTCACTGGCCAATACTTTATTTTGATAAATGGTGTCGTATGATATGATTTCACACAGCAATAGCCCCTCTCACAACAGTGGAAGACCAGCTGTATCTGTCTTTTAGTAGTCAAGCCTGTCTACACCATCTCTATTCTCTCTCTCTCTCTCTCTCTCTCTTTCTCTCTCTCTCGCTCTGTCTCTCTCTTGCTCTCTCTATTCCTCCTCTCTCTCCTTCTATTCTCTCTCTCTCTTTCCCTCTCTATTTTCTCTCTCTCTCTATTCCCCCTCTCTCTCTCCTTCTATTCTCTCTCTCTCTCTCTCTCTCTCTCTCTCTCTCTCCCTCTCCTTCTATTCTCTCTCTCTCTTTCCCTCTCTATTCTCTCTCTCTCTCCCTCCCTCTCTCTTTCCCTCTATTCTCTCTCTTTCCCTCTATTCTCTCGCTCTCTCTCCCTCCCTCTCTCTTTCCCTCTCTCTTTCCCTCTCCACCCTCGGTTGCTAAAGAAACATCTGGTGTCTGTTGAGACCGTTCTAATAACGAGGGGTCTAAGGAGATGAACTGTGTTCACGGTGCACAAACACACACACACCAGAAGTACTCGGCACCCGTCCCTCTCCGCTGCAGTTTCCTCGAGACAGGAAACCATTGGCATGTCTGGTACTTCTGAAAAGAATTAGCACCTATCTGACATTTACTCACTCAGTCTGGTCTGCTCTGACCTCCCATCATCATGGAAATCTAACTTCCAGAGAACAGGGGAGGACAAGAGGAGAGAGGGGCCTGGAGCTGGGGCTCGGGTTGGCTGGCCTCCCCCCTCAAAGATATGTTATACTGCCGTTTGGTTTGGAACCTTCTCCGAGAGAAGAGGGAGAAGAGAGAAGCGGAGCAGCACACCCACGAGAGCGAATCAAGAAGAAATTCAATCATCACCGCCTGCCCGCCCGCTCCTCCGTAGCTTTGTGTTGGCAGAGCTTCTGGGCAACAGTTGAATAGGAAGTCGTCTATTTCTTTATCGACGTCGTCTTGGAAGCCGGGGAGAGGATTGGTGTAGTGGAGCAGTATTCCATGTAGGCATCATTTCAACCTCAGTAGTGTGCACCATAGACATGCAGCGTCAGGTCCAGTGCCAGTAGTTGGAAACATCATCTTTATAGCTGTGTAGGATTGTTAAGCTTTTGAAATGGCCTATAATTTACCATGTAATTTCAGGTTCAGTTTCAATTTCTCACCTGCTAGGACCTGTTAATGCTATCGTAGCTCTTACCAGCTCTTACCACACAACTTTACATGGAGACATCCACTTCTGCCACTGACTGTTAGCTATGTGTCACAGACAGGTTTGGGGTCAATTCCATTTAAATTCTAGACAATTCAGGAAGTACAATGACATTCTCTTCAACGCTTTTCAATGAAGAACATTTGGAAATGGAATTGGAATTAGTTTTTTCTTTTCTGAATTGACTGGAATTGAAATGGAATTGACCCCAGCCCTGCTCACAGACAGTTACATCTAGAGCTGTCTCAGAGAAGGAGTACTGATCTGGGATCATCTTTCCCCCTGTCCATGTAATCAAAGTCATTGTGTGAGCTAAAAGGCAACTCTTAATACATATGGCCCCTGATGATGTTTATCCGTATCCAAGGCGAAAGCTGAAGTTTTTGAATTTGAGAGTTAACTGATAGTGTCCAGAGATAGGGAAATGGGGAAGAGGAGGAGGAGGAGGCACACTTTTTGGACAGGAAGTTTATCTATCACGCATGCCTCCCACCGTTCCTTTAGAAAGAGGACAGCGGAGATTACAGGGAGTGAAGCGGACCCCAGCGAATGGACATGCAAACAGGCCCACAGGGAACCCAGGACGACCCTCCTGCTGTCTTATCATCATTAAACCTAACTGCTAGCGGATAAAACAATCATTATGACAATTAAAGAGTGGCTTGAGACCCGGCAGGCCGGCCGGTAGGCCCCCCAGAGTCCTATTCTGTGATGTTGGCTGCTACAAGACTCTGCACGGGGCCCCAGCACCAGGGGACCAGGGGGGCTACTAGGGGGGGCTTCCAGAGGGGGCTACCAGGGGGGGCTGAGGTGTTTACTCACTGCATCAACAGGACATAGTTCCCTCTATACAGATAGAACACCCAGGAGCCTCAGGGGAAGTGGGAGATGAGAAGGGGGGTGGGCTGGAGTGAGACTCACTGAGAGGGGAAGATAAGGGTTTATCATTGCCCTGACTCCCCTAGCTGCCACATGCTTTGATTGTAATGTTCTGCGGTTCCTTCTGCCGGCCCGGCCGACCCCCCCCGTGACAATTAAGATGACCCGCTCAGACACAATGCTGCCGGAGGGAGGGAGCAAGGGAGGCTCTCCTTCTCTCTTCATTGCACCGTGGGTGTTCCCTGACACCCAATCTCCCCTTCCCCTCCTGTCATTACTTGATTGTGTGTAACGCACTTGCTGGCGTCCTCTTCCCGGTAGGGGCGCGGACGCGCAATAAAATATATTCACTGTGAGACAAATATCTCATACTGTGTTCTTGTGCTCTGTCACACTGCATCTACAGCTGTTGGGCTAACTCAGCCAGAGAGAGTAGAGGTTCCTCTCAGACTGTCAGGCTAACTCAACCAGAGAGAGTAGAGGTTCCTCTCAGACTGTCAGGCTAACTCAACCAGAGAGAGTAGAGGTTCCTCTCAGGCTGTCAGGCTAACTCAGCCAGAGAGAGCAGAGGTTCCTCTCAGACTGTCAGGTTAACTCAACCAGAGAGAACAGAGGTTCCTCTCAGACTTTCAGGCTAACTCAACCAGAGAGAGCAGAGGTTCCTCTCAGACTGTCGGAGATAAGTGCCCTGCGGATGATAAATTAGCTCTTACTCCTACTGTTGACTCCCTCTGAGAACTGAAGCGCTGATACTGAAGGAGGGGGGGCAGCAATGTTAATCTTACTGTTATCCTATTTATGTAATGGGAAGAGGAACATACGCTGGATTACGTCAAGAGAAAGTTCAGTGAAAGTCGTAGTTTATCAAGATGAAGTCGTAGACCCAAAACATTACTCCGTTGGCCGACGTGTCGTGTGATACAGGAAATTGCCTGGCTGCCTCCTCCATTATAAAAGTGGTTTTGCATCCAATCTGATTTGACTGGGTGGTTTGGTCTCTTTAGTTTTTCCTCCTCTTTCCCTTCGTTATGAGACTGAGTGATCTCTGGTCTAAACTCCGACCTTGTCATAGGATTAATGTGTGTTAACAGGTGGGGTGGGGGGTGGGGGGGGTGGGTTGACTTGGCTCCCTGGTTTCATTGTGCTGGAGTAACCAGTGGGAGGTGGGGGGCTGAATGAGTGTGAACATTTCAGATTGCCTTTGAGGTAAAAGGGACTGCATTGTTTTTCTCCAATCAGCTCTCCTCGTAGTGGAATGTATTTTTGTAGGGATTGCCAGAGCCAATGAGGATCAAAAGGCGCTGGGCTAACAATGCAGGGAGCCAAACCATGCATCATGGAACAGAAAGGCAGCTGCCTGGCGGGATTGGAAACGGTAGCCACTCACTATGCTCCGCTCCCTGCTCCGGCTCCCGTTCCACAGCTCTATGGAATGCTGCTGATGTTCATGTGAGAACTCCAACTCTGCCTCGCCTGGCTCTTGACACCAAAAACAACGGCCAAAAACGGAAGAATAAAGTCCGGCCTACGCTGTGAATCTGGAGGCAGGTGTTGGTGTAGCATCAACAGACAGACAGACAGACAGACAGACACAGCCCCGTGAGATTCCACCAGAGCCCACTACCACACTGGGAGGAAGAATGATGGTGGTCGTAAAAAAGGAGGGAGAAGGAGAAGAACAGTTTAAGGAGAAAAGGAGGGAAGCTTGTTTTCAAGTCAAGGCGTTGAAGTGATTTGTGGAGGGCCTGACAGAGGTGTCACAATGACATCATCGATGGCCATTGTCCCCCCCTGCTACGAGGCTTTGTTCTCCCATGACCAGAAAAGGGGGTGGTCAGAGGACCTGTAGGAGGCTAGTGGGAGGAGCTATAGTAGGATGGGCTCATTGTAATGGCTGGAATGGAATTAATGGAACAGTATCAAACAGATCAAACATATAGAAACCCCGTTTGATTCCGTTCCATTGATTCCATTCCAGCCATTACAATGAGCCTGTCCTCCTATAGCTCCTCCCACCAGCCTCCACTGCAGTACACCCAGTACCTCTCCTCTAAATAACCCTGCACAGTAGAACTGGAAGATAGTGAAACCTCACTTTGTTTATATTTTAACTGGAACTAATACTCAACACATGAACACTTCAAATGAGCTCTTTTGTCTATCACTTGGAGCAGAGCTGCCTACTTACGTTGTCAACAATATGTCTGCTGTAGCTTTGGCAGTAATTTGATAGCGATCCATCTGCCAAGGTATTTTTTCTCTTCTCCTAATCAGGAGTTAAGATTGTATTGGTATGTGTTCCAAATGGCACCCTATTCCCTATATGGCTTGGGCCAAAAGTAGTGCGCTATGTAGGGAATAGGGTGCCATTTGGAACTCAGGCCTAGTTTCCAAGTGTTTGTTTCTTATGACCTGGTGTTAGCGCTGCTGCCGTCCGTATGCCTTCTGGTTATGACGAGCAGTCATTAGCGAGAGAGCTAATATTTCAGCCCATTTACCGCCTCTGTGTTTTAGTGGTCTTTTAGCTGAAGATCAAACAGCTCCTTCCTTTTGGAATTCTTGTCTTGACCCGCTCCTTCCCAGTGTTTATGGGGGGAATTCGGGTCACTGCATCCCAAATCTGACATATGGGTCAATCATTTTAAGGTGAGGGACGGGAATGGTTGTCTGTGGCAAACTAGAATCATGTCCTACTGTCAATGTGCAGTTTATTGGACTCACTACCAACCCCAAATACATCCTGTTATTTTGAGCAACACGGAATTTACATTGAGTAGTTCTCATAAATTCTCGTCAAGAGGAACTCTTATTTATTCGTCAACGTTCGCATTTTATAATCTTAACGGCGGTATTGAAAGGACCCCGGTGTCTGATCACTGTAGGCCTAGCTCGTACAGAACAGGGCTGACGACACGGACATCACATTCCATTGGAATGTTTGACTGGGTTCTGCCCTTCGCCGTCCAAACAGTTTCTGGGGGATCCAGTACACTTTAACCAATTTATGATCTGTGTTGCTTGGCCTGTGACCCGGGACTACACCTCTGCTAATGCCTCCACACTGTAGGCCTAACACAAAGGCCAGACCTCCTCGCTCTCTTTGCCTAAATTCCTTTTTAAATATTTTGAGAGGGAATTCCAAGAGGTTGACGCAGGCAGATTGGCATTGATTCTGGCTGATGTTGATGCTGCTGCTGGTTCGCCTCCTTCAGTGAGGTAGTCATTCTAGGGGGTTTTGAGGTCGATTTTTTTGCATCCACGCCAGCCAGCATCAGTGCTTCTGTTATTGAGGGAGGAATGGGGGTTGAGCTGTTTTGGAGAGGGGGGATCAACAACATAAGGCCAAAAATGTAAGGGGGCACGTTTTAAACATTGTTAACACCTAAGCCTGGCATTCTGTTAATTCTTTTGTTAAGAGAGGGAGAGAGAGAAACACAAAGACCTGATTGCATTGCCTAGGGACTGAAACGCTATAGCTGCTTATTACAGCTAACTATGATGGGAGGACCACCAGAGTTGTGACTGATGTAGCTGCCTCCGGGGTGAGACAAAGGTTTACGTATTACACAAGCAATTTAGATGGTTTCTAAACATGTTGCCAAGACACTGGGTGCTGGGAGCCCTGTCCTTGTTTAGGTTCTCTTCCCCCCTCCATCTACCTCCTTCCCCCCTTTCTCTTCCCCCCTCCATCTTTATCCTCAAATTTTGCACGGTGCGGGGGGGGGGGGGGACTGAAGGACTCTGCACTTTTGTGTTCTCTATGAACTACGAGTGAGCTAATAAATTCTTTCAGCCACTCAGCATAGCATTCACGGATATCCCCCAAAGATTACACACACAAATCACCGGACAATGGAGGCCGCCGGGATGGCCTGGGCGCCGCAGGGGCCCCGAGGACAAGCTGGAGAGAGAGAGAGAGAGGGCTGGGCTGGGCTGGGGTGGGGTGGGCTGGAGGAGGATCGAGGGGGAGCACTGGCAGGAGTCAAATGTTTTATAATGGTTTGTAATGCAGTAGTCAATGAGGGCGGTAGTGGAGGTACGGTATGTGGGGAGGACAGAAGAGGGGTATTCGGTTGGGAGGGGGGGGGGCACTGGGTATCTACAGAGACCAAGATGGAAGGAGACAGAGAGAGAGAAGGAAATATAGTGAGAAAAGTAGAGAGAAAGAGACAATGTGGAGGGTGATTAGCTGTGGGTTATGGGTTGGCTTTGACTTTAGTTACTACAGCACAAGCAGCAGAAAGAAAGAAAGAAAGAAAGAAAGAAAGAAAGAAAGAAAGAAAGAAAGAAAGAAAGAAAGAAAGAAAGAAAGAAAGAAAGAAAGAAAAAGTAGGGACATAATTAACTTGTTGGTCCTTTATATTTGTCCTCTGACTGCAGGCAGGAGATGAAAGGGGTCTGCTAGGTCTCACATTCCACCCCAATTACAAGAAGAACGGCAAGCTGTACGTCTCCTACACCACCAACCAGGAGCGCTGGGCCATCGGACCGCACGACCACATTCTGCGCGTGGTCGAGTACACCGTCTCCAGGTAACTAGTGGAGAAACCCATGCCAAACATCGACCATTTACGGTTCAACAACTGATAATACAGAAATGTCCTGCGTGTGGTCGAGTACACCGTCTCCAGGTAAAATCTGTGAAATTACATTGAACCAACGTTGAATAAACGTTGAATTGACATCTATGTCCTGTGGGCACCGTCTCCAGGTAAAATAGGAGAAACCAAACCAAACCACCCCCTAGATACATTCATTGACCGCACATGGTTCAACCAATGATGATGCAGAAACAAGCAAAGCCTAAATAAGATGGATTTCATTGTCGATATTCCTGAGATAAATGTTTGCAGGTATAAAGTAGGGCTGGGAATTGCCAGGGACCTCACGATACGATATTATCATGATACTTTGGTGCCGATATGATATGTATTGTGATTCTCATGATTCTATATGTATTGCGATTCGCACTGTAATTTTGTTGCATTATTATTCGATGTTTCAAACACATGAGAGAGCCATGAGAAAACAAGTTTTGTTCAGTCTTGGAAATAAAAGTACTGACAACATATTGGCTCCCTATTTAAAAAGAACATGGAGAACAAGCTATGAGGGACAAATACTGGAGTTTTGCACAACAAGCTGTGATTAACAAAACAAACTTCTCGTAACTATACTAGTTAAAGTATTACGTTTTTATTATCATAATCACTGTTGTATTGCTCGGTTTAAAGACTTCATTTTTCAAACTGTTATAATCTTGGCGGCAGTGGCGTTCTGAGGAGGAGCCATGGCGTTGGTATTTGTATGTCACTCAGTGTGAAATAGTCAATCTCTTCCTGGCAGAGCAACGACCCTGAAGGAAAATAATAAGAACCTCTCTGTCTAAATACCCTGCCCAAAATAACACATCATTAAACATTTTGTGGCTGTTAATATATTTCTCTGGACTTGGAAAGTCATCACTTTATGGGTTTGAGTTACAGCTTTGAGTTGAGATTCACCCCAACATCGTAATAATGTCCTAACTCTGAGCTTTAATGAAGCGTCAAATCTAAAACCCAATGTCTCCAGACAACAAGCTCATTAAACACTCTTCTTGTTGGCGTGTTGTCGGTGAGCTTGTTTTTACATGTCAGCATTTTCTCCTGCAGTGGTATCATCTTACTCACGTACATAATTGCTTTTTTTCCCATCCAGGCATTACATGAGCACCTCTCTGTTTAATCAGGACATCCTTTAAATATATGTCTCAAACGTTCTTTACCTTTTGTCTCAATATGTGTAGTAGGCCCCAATAGTGTCAACATGTGTTTAGGGCTCATTTTGGTTAATGCAGGGGTGTGTTAAGGCTTGGTTGGAGAAAAAGCATGCACACACTATGACCCCTAAGACTGTCCACCCTTGGTATGGAATGTATTGAAGCATCACGCAAGCCTCTGACAATACACTCTAGGTTCCTCATAGAGATATGAAACAATACACTCTAGGTTCCTCTCATAGAGATATGAAACAATACACTCTAGGTTCCTCTCATAGAGATATAAAACAATACACTCTAGGTTCCTCATAGAGATATGAAACAATACACTCTAGGTTCCTCTCATAGAGATATGAAACAATACACTCTAGGTTCCTCTCATAGAGATATGAAACAATACACTCTAGGTTCCTCTCGTAGAGATATGAAACAATACACTCTAGGTTAATCATAGAGATATGAAACAATACACTATAGGTTCCTCTCATAGAGATATGAAACAATACACTCTAGGTTCCTCTCATAGAGATATAAAACAATACACTAGGTTCCTCTCATAGAGATATAAAACAATACACTCTAGCTTCCTCTCATAGAGATATGAAACAATACACTCTAGGTTCCTCTCATAGAGATATGAAACAATACACTCTAGCTTCCTCTCATAGAGATATGAAACAATACACTCTAGGTTCCTCTCATAGAGATATAAACAATACACTCTAGGTTCCTCTCATAGAGATATGAAACAATACACTCTAGGTTCCTCTCATAGAGATATAAAACAATACACTCTAGGTTCCTCACAGAGATATAAAACAATACACTCTATGTTCCTCTCATAGACATAAAAAACAATGCATTTGATCTAACACTTTTCGTTTTAATTTTGTTGATCAGGAAAAATCCCAACATGGTGGACAGTAGGACCACGCGGATGCTGATAGAAGTGGCAGAGCTGCACAGGAAGCACCTGGGAGGACAGCTGCTGTTTGGCCCTGACGGCCTGCTGCACATCGTCCTGGGAGACGGCATGATCACCCTGGACGACATGGAGGAGATGGACGGTCTCAGGTGAAACCCAGGGGTCAGGGGGTCAAAGCTCAAGGGCAATATGTTGGCTATTTGGGGATTAGTCTGTGGGGATCATTCTGTCAGAATCTTTAGTATGTGTATCTTTCTATGGGTATCTTTCAATGGGCATCTTTCTATGGGTATCTTTCTATGGCCATCTTTCTATGGGTATCTTTCTATGGCCATCTTTCTATGGGAATCTTTCTATGGGAATCTTTCTATTCTCATCTTTCTATGGGTATCTGTCTATGGGAGTCTTTCTATGGGTATCTTTCTATGGCCATCTTTCTATGGGAATCTTTCTATGGCCATCTTTCTATTCACATCTTTCTATGGTTATCTTTCAATGGCCATCTTTCTATGGGTATCTTTCTATGGCCATCTTTCTATGGGAATCTTTCTATGGTTATCTTTCTATGGGTATCTTTCAATGGCCATCTTTCTATGGGTATCTTTCAATGGCCATCTTTCTATGGGTATCTTTCTATGGCCATCTTTCTATGGGTATCTTTCTATGGCCATCTTTCTATGGGAATCTTTCTATGGGAATCTTTCTATGGGCATCTTTCTATTCTCATCTTTCTATGGGTATCTGTCTATGGGAGTCTTTCTATGGGTATCTTTCTATGGCCATCTTTCTATGCGAATCTTTCTATGGCCATCTTTCTATGGCCATCTTTCTATTCACATCTTTCTATGGGTATCTTTCTATGGCCATCTTTCTATTCGCATCTTTCTATGGTTATCTTTCAATGGCCATCTTTCTATGGGGATCTTTCTATGGCCATCTTTCTATGGGAATCTTTCTATGGTTATCTTTCTATGGGTATCTTTCAATGGCCATCTTTCTATGGGTATCTTTCTATGGCCATCTTTCTATGGTTATCTTTCAATGGCCATCTTTCTATGGGTGTCTTTCTATGGTTATCTTTCAATTCGCATCTTTTTATGGTTATCTTTCTATGGCCATCTTTCTATGGGTATCTTTCTATGGTTATCTTTCTATTCGCATCTTTCTATGGGCATCTTTCTATGGCCATCTTTCTATGGCTATATTTCTATGGCCTTCTTCCTATGGCCATCTTTCTATGGGTATCTGTTTATGGGAGTCTTTCTATGGCCATCTTTCTATGGGTATCTGTCTATGGGAGTCTTTCTATGGCCATCTTTCTATGGGTATCTGTCTATGGGATATCTTTCTATGGCCATCTGTCTATGGGAGTCTTTCTATGGCCATCTTTCTATGGGTATCTGTCTATGGGATATCTTTCTATGGCCATCTTTCTATAGGTATCTGTCTATGGGAGTCTTTCTATGGCCATCTTTCTGCTGGTATTTTTTAGGCCACTGTAGGCAATTTCCCAAAAACTTAAAGGACAGTAAGTCCTTCTAACATTTGGCAAGATGAAGCAATATGGCAGCAGTAAACCAAGACAGTAGCTACAGTTTTTCTACTTCCAACACTTTCCTCCCAACTAACCAGTTGTCCTTTCTTGTGTGTGCTGTCTGCAGTGATTTCACAGGGTCTGTGTTGAGGGTGGACGTGGACACAGACTGCTGCACGGCTCCCTACTCCATACCCAGGAACAACCCCTACTTCAACAGCACCAACCAGCCACCAGAAATATTTGCCCACGGACTGCATGACCCAGGCAGGTGAGTGAAATGCTCCATGACCATACCTGATACCTGTACCTACCCAGAGAATCCCACCAATACTTCACATACCTGATACCTGTACCCACCAAGAGAATCCCACCAATACTTCACATACCTGATACCTGTACCCACCCAGAGAATCCCCCCAATACTTCACTAACCTGATACCTGTACCCACCCAGAGAATCCCACCAATACTTCACATACCCGATACCTGTACCCACCAAGATAATCCCCCCAATACTTCACATACCTGATACCTGTACCCACCCAGAGAATCCCACCAATACTTCACATACCTGATACCTGTACCCACCAAGATAATCCCCCCAATACTTCACATACCTGATACCTGTACCCACCAAGATAATCCCCCCAATACTTCACACTTCACATACCTGATACCTGTACCCACCCAGAGAATCCCACCAATACTTCACATACCTGATACCTGTACCCACCAAGATAATCCCCACAATACTTCACAATACCTGATACCTGTACCCACCCAGAGAATCCCACCAATACTTCACATACCTGATACCTGTACCCACCCAGATAATCCCCCCAATACTTCACATACCTGATACCTGTACCCACCCAGAGAATCCCCCCAATACTTCACATACCTGATACCTGTACCCACCAAGAGAATCCCCCCAATACTTCACATACCTGATACCTGTACCCACCCAGAGAATCCCACCAATACTTCACATACCTGATACCTGTACTCACCAAGATAATCCCCCCAATACTTCACATACCTGATACCTGTACCCACCCAGAGAATCCCACCAATACTTTGCATACCTGATACCTGTACCCACCCAGAGAATCCCCACAATACTTCACAATACCTGATACCTGTACCCACCCAGAGAATCCCCCCAATACTTCACTATGGTGTGTGTGTGTATCTTCTCATATATTAATATTGTCACGAACCGGCTCAAAGCCCGTAACAAAAGGGAGACAACATGGAGATAAGGAGTAACAAAATATATATTTATTAACTAAAGCAACTAAGGAAAATATACAATGGTGTGTGTAATCAGTAATCAGTAGTGTAAGTGAGTGTTTTGCATGCATGAATGTGATAATGCAGGGTTTTGAAAGGTGCTAAAGCAAACAACCAAAAACGACCAAGAAACACAACAAAAAAAACTATCAAAGTGTCTGCATGGAGAGAGTCTCCTCCATGAATGGGGAAGTGGTGTATTTATCCTGGGAAACACCTGGGCCCAGGTGTTTCCCATGTAGCTGACGACCCTCCCAACTCCGCCCACCAGCATCCTAATAAGGGAACAACAAAGAGAGAATACGGCAGACAGAGTGGGAGGGTCGTCACAATATTAGTATATAGTATGTCATTTTTAATTGTGAGTGATAGCTAATTGTCAGTGACAGTTCATTATGAGTGACTGTTGCACCTATTCCTTTCTAGTGTTTATCTTCTCAACCATGGACATGATCAGATCACTCAGTGTGTTACTGCCTCGGTTGTTCTGTGTCTTCACATGGTAAAAGGTTGATCATGGATTGACTGTAGTAGGCTATGAGTTTCATTAGAACGTGTTCATCAATCTTACTGAGTTGTAGCTGGCTGTGTGAGATATGCAGCTATTGATTTACAGTACCCCCGTTGCATGCCACTGTTTTATCATGTGGCACAACCACCCCAAGGTGACACTCAGGGAGTAACGCATCATCGCAGATGGACAGTGTCATGGCGTTCCAATGTTTTTCCCACTTATCTGTTCATTCCTGTCTTTCCCCAGGTGTGCCGTGGACCGGCATCATACGGATAACAACGGGAGTCTCTTGATCCTGTGCACGGACGCCAGCGGTAGGAACGCATCTTCAGGGAGAATACTGGCGATCACTAAGGGGAAAGACTACGGTGAGTTTCTTCTTCTAATGGTTTTCCCTAACAACACTGAGGATGTGTCCCAAATGGCACCCTATTCCCTATATAGTGCACTATTTCTGAACAGAGTGCATGAGCCCTGGTTAAAAGGAGTGCACTTTATAGAGGACAGGCTGCCATTTGGGACCTTTAGGAGCCTGAGAGTGCCCTTTAGGAGTCTGTCTGGAATACATCAATGGGACATTAATGTTGCTTGTTATGAAAATAGCTCTGTCTGCCTTACAGTCTCATTTCATGTCCTCTCTCACCTTGGGAAAGTGTGGAAGAATCTGATGGAATTCCTCACAAATGACCTTTTTGGATAACCTTTCATTTTACTGTGTGTTCTGCACAAGAAAAACAATGTCTGTTTTTTTGGAATACAACTGGATTCTTTCCTATTGTGAGAATGCGGTATTTGGTCGGCCTCCAACTTGTTCAGTACACAGTGTTTCTGAGTTTTACATTAAAAAAAAAAAAGTATCAGAAGTTATTGGGATCCACAAACGATTCGTCCTCGCATATCATTGCCAGGGGAATGTGAGTTTGTGTCCATGACTAGGATTTATAGTTGTCAACCACAATGAATATCTTGATGATGGGTTAGTATAGTTGAAAGCACACTAAACAGAGCCATGAGGATCTGGGGTTCATATTCTCCTTGGTGCACGTCAAAAGAGCATAATCGACACCAGAACACTCTTTCTAACACAATGAAGAAATGAGTGCTGATGTTTGGTTTGAATCATGTAGAGCTGTTTGTTTGGTTCTAATAACCACACAATGAGTGCTATTTCAGCCACCCGCAAAACAACCCCCCCTAACCCCCTCCCACCCAGCCCCTCAGCCTAGTTTAAAGCTCCCACCCATTCCATTGGCCACCTCTCACCCAAGACGATCACTGATTGGGCCAAATTAACCCAGACACCGGCCCCGATTATACTATTGCCATGATGGAGGTGGAGTTCATTACCTATCTGATTACACCCTAATAGGGGCGAGAACTCCTCACATCATAATGTCCATTATTCCCATGTAATGACTACATAACGATTTACATTCATGTTGTCCCAAAAATACACTAAAACTCCATCATCAACCTTCTGCGCTATTTAGTACAACCATCACTTAATACATTCAGTTTCAATGTTAATGAGGAGGTATCGTGGTGGTTAAAGCCCTACATTACATTTAATCCAGTTTAGCAAAGTTGTTTTTAACAAGGCAAGGCCTCAGTCACAGTAATTGAGACCACCCTCCACTACGTACTAATGGACTCGTGACAGATGGCAGTAAACATGGATATCCTTTTCTCTTCCTACACCAACAGAGAAAACAGGACTCATTAGAGTGGGCATAAATCACACCCAGGTCTCAGGGAGTCACAGTCATTAGACTAGAGTTTGACCATGGCAGCTCCAGGTCTCAGGGAGTCACAGTCATTAGACTAGAGTTCGACCATGGCAGCTCCAGGTCTCAGGGAGTCACAGTCATTATACTAGGGTCTGACCATGGCAGCTCCAGGTCTCAGGGAGTCACAGTCATTAGACTAGGGTCTAACCATGGCAGCTCCAGGTCTCAGGTAGTCACAGTCATTAGACTAGGGTCTGACCATGGCAGCTCCAGGTCTCAGGTAGTCACAGTCATTATACTAGGGTCTGACCATGGCAGCTCCAGGTCTCAGGGAGTCACAGTCATTAGACTAGGGTCCGCCCATGGCAGCTCCAGGTCTCAGGGAGTCACAGTCATTAGGCTAGGGTCCGACCATGGCAGCTCCAGGTCTCAGGTAGTCACAGTCATTAGACTAGGGTCCGACCATGGCAGCTCCAGGTCTCAGGTAGTCACAGTCATTAGGCTAGGGTCCGACCATGGCAGCTCCAGGTCTCAGGTAGTCACAGTCATTAGACTAGGGTCCGACCATGGCAGCTCCAGGTCTCAGGTAGTCACAGTCATTAGGCTAGGGTCTGACCATGGCAGCTCCAGGTCTCAGGGAGTCACAGTCATTAGACTAGGGTCCGACCATGGCAGCTCCAAGTCTCAGGTAGTCACAGTCATTAGGCTAGGGTCCGACCATGGCAGCTCCAGGTCTCAGGTAGTCACAGTCATTAGGCTAGGGTCTGACCATGGCAGCTCCAGGTCTCAGGGAGTCACTGTCATTAGGCTAGGGTCTGACCATGGCAGCTCCAGGTCTCAGGGAGTCACAGTCATTAGGCTAGGGTCTGACCATGGCAGCTCCAGGTCTCAGGGAGTCACAGTCATTAGGCTAGGGTCCGACCATGGCAGCTCCAGGTCTCAGGTAGTCACAGTCATTAGACTAGGGTCCGACCATGGCAGCTCCAGGTCTCAGGTAGTCACAGTCATTAGGCTAGGGTCTGACCATGGCAGCTCCAGGTCTCAGGGAGTCACAGTCATTAGGCTAGGGTCCGACCATGGCAGCTCCAGGTCTCAGGTAGTCACAGTCATTAGACTAGGGTCCGACCATGGCAGCTCCAGGTCTCAGGTAGTCACAGTCATTAGGCTAGGGTCTGACCATGGCAGCTCCAGGTCTCAGGGAGTCACAGTCATTAGACTAGGGTTCGACCATGGCAGCTCCAAGTCTCAGGTAGTCACAGTCATTAGGCTAGGGTCCGACCATGGCAGCTCCAGGTCTCAGGTAGTCACAGTCATTAGGCTAGGGTCTGACCATGGCAGCTCCAGGTCTCAGGGAGTCACAGTCATTAGACTAGGGTCTGACCATGGCAGCTCCAGGTCTCAGGGAGTCACAGTCATTAGGCTAGGGTCTGACCATGGCAGCTCCAGGTCTCAGGGAGTCACTGTCATTAGGCTAGGGTCTGACCATGGCAGCTCCAGGTCTCAGGGAGTCACAGTCATTAGGCTAGGGTCTGACCATGGCAGCTCCAGGTCTCAGGGAGTCACAGTCATTAGACTAGGGTCTAACCATGGCAGCTCCAGGTCTCAGGGAGTCACAGTCATTAGACTAGGGTGTGACCATGGCAGCTCCAGGTCTCAGGGGGTCACAGTCATTAGACTAGGGTCTAACCATGGCAGCTCCAGGTCTCAGGGAGTCACAGTCATTAGACTAGGGTCCGACCATGGCAGCTCCAGGTCTCAGGTAGTCACAGTCATTAGACTAGGGTCTGACCATGGCAGCTCCAGGTCACAGGTAGTCACAGTCATTAGACTAGGGTCCGACCATGGCAGCTCCTGGTCTCAGGTAGTCACAGTCATTAGGCTAGGGTCTGACCATGGCAGCTCCAGGTCTCAGGTAGTCACAGTCATTAGACTAGGGTCTGACCATGGCAGCTCCAGGTCTCAGGTAGTCACAGTCATTAGACTAGGGTCCGACCATGGCAGCTCCAGGTCTCAGGTAGTCACAGTCATTAGACTAGGGTCTGACCATGGCAGCTCCAGGTCTCAGGTAGTCACAGTCATTAGACTAGGGTCTGACCATGGCAGCTCCAGGTCTCAGGTAGTCACAGTCATTAGACTAGGGTCTGACCATGGCAGCTCCAGGTCTCAGGTAGTCACAGTCATTAGGCTAGGGTTCGGCCATGGCAGCTCCAGGTCTCAGGTAGTCACAGTCATTAGACTAGGGTCTGACCATGGCAGCTCCAGGTCTCAGGTAGTCACAGTCATTAGACTAGGGTCCGACCATGGCAGCTCCAGGTCTCAGGTAGTCACAGTCATTAGACTAGGGTCTGACCATGGCAGCTCCAGGTCTCAGGTAGTCACAGTCATTATACTAGGTTCTGACCATGGCAGCTCCAGGTCTCAGGGAGTCACAGTCATTAGACTAGGGTCTGACCATGGCAGCTCCAGGTCTCAGGTAGTCACAGTCATTATACTAGGGTCTGACCATGGCAGCTCCAGGTCTCATGGAGTCACAGTCATTAGACTAGGGTCTGACCATGGCAGCTCCAGGTCTCAGGGAGTCACAGTCATTAGACTAGGGTCTAACCATGGCAGCACCAGGTCTCAGGGAGTTACAGTCATTAGACTAGGGTCTAACCATGGCAGCTCCAGGTCTCAGGGAGTCACAGTCATTAGACTAAGGTCTAAGCATGGCAGCTCCAGGTCTCAGGGAGTCACAGTCATTAGACTAGGGTCTGACCATGGCAGCTCCAGGTGCAGAGTGAAGGAATGGTGCCATGTTTGCCACCACAGAGAATAATATTGTACACTAGATAGCACAAAGGTGCTATCTAGAACCAAAAAGGATTTTTGGGCTGTCTTCATAGGAGCAAGATTGGGTTCTACCTGGAATCAAAAAGGGTTCTCCTAAGGGAACAGCCGCAAAACTTTTTGGAACTTTTTTTTCTAAGAGTGTAGGGAATAAACAGAGTGAAAATATTATATGAGTGTAATATCTAAGATGTAGCTAGTCATATTTTGGTCAAGCTGTCAAATGACAGCTATCTTAGGCTGAAAATAATAACTTTTGACAAATGCTATATGTTCCAAAAACTTTTTGGGAGGGATACACAAATTGACTTAAAATACCACAATAATTCTGAATTCGTTTTTTGGAGCTTGTAGAGCTCTACATGTGTCATATGGCACTATATACTGTGTATAGTGCACTATATGTATAGGGCACTACTTTTGACCAGAGCTCTATGGGCCTTGGTTAAAAGAATAGTGCACTTTAAAGACAAAAGGGGGCCATTTGGGGCACAGCCTCTGTAATTACACTGATCTGGGGCCTGTGTATCTGTGTTTATGTAGAGAACAAGGCGTCCATCTTAATGATACTGATCTGAGGCCTGTGTATCTGTGTGTTTCTGTAGAGAACGAGGCGTCCATCTTAATGATACTGATCTGAGGCCTGTGTATCTGTGTGTTTCTGTAGAGAACGAGGCGTCCATCTTAATGATACTGATCTGAGGCCTGTGTATCTGTGTGTTTCTGTAGAGAACGAGGCGTCCATCTTAATGATACTGATCTGAGGCCTGTGTATCTGTGTGTTTCTGTAGAGAACGAGGCGTCCATCTTAATGATACTGATCTGAGGCCTGTGTATCTGTGTGTTTCTGTAGAGAACGAGGCGTCCATCTTAATGATACTGATCTGAGGCCTGTGTATCTGTGTGTTTCTGTAGAGAACGAGGCGTCCATCTTTGACCTGGCGACCAGTGGAGGAGCAGCACCTGTGGGAGGGTTCATCTACAGAGGCTGTCAGTCCAGGAGGCTCTACGGGAGCTATGTGTTCGGAGACAAGAACGGGTAAGCTTATAAGTTCTAAATATTATAACAGGGTTTTTATTTATCGTCAAATGATCTAGATTAAATGTGTAGCTAGTTTGAGTCAAACATTGTTTTCTCATTTGGAACATTCTCGAACGGTTCTAGTGTTCATTGACTTTGAATTGAACAAACACAAGCAGCTGTGTTCAGTAACCCAACTTTGCTATGGTGAACGTAACTCTGAGGTAAACACTATGCCAATTGACGTCCATCCCCTGATTCTGTCCATGGTCACCGTGCCAACATAAACCCAGTGTTCCATCCACGTTGGGGGGAAAACATTACTATCACATTACTGACACTACTACTGCTCAGGCTCATTCACTGTAAATGGAGACGTGATTTCCTGCCCCGGTTGGTTGGTCCGTTTGGCTACGGCCTCATGTTGTTCACACGGATCATTGGTTGATAATTAATCTTCCTCTCTCGCTGAAGTCAAACCTCGCCTCTTGAATAAACAAAGGAAATAAAGACGCTGAAGGAAGTACACTATTGAGACATCATGGCAATGTGTTTGGAAAAATGACTCGCAGCTACTTAGTCTCATTTCAGTTTTTGAAGGGCACGTTGTTGTGAAAGGGCGAGGAGGATTTTGGCATCATGTTTATTTGGAAACGAAAAGACTTCATGCACACTAAGGCACTGAAACACAAGACTGTTGTGCTGTGACATGAAAGGAAACAATGTGCCGTTTTTGCTGACCCTTGACCTGTGCTTAATGCTAGTATTACTGTAACAGTGTGCTGATGAGGTGCTGTGCTTTTGTGTGTGCGCGTATGTGTGCGTTTCAGGAACCTGCGGATCCTCCAGAAGGGCTCAGCGGCGGCGAGGGACCAGTGGCAGGAGAAAGCTCTGTGTCTGGGGACCAGCAGTTCCTGTGGCTCCGCTCTGGTGGGACATATCCTGGGCTTCGGAGAGGACCAACTAGGTCAGTAGAACCAGCACAAAGGCTGTTTCCCAAATGGCACCCTATTCCCAATATAGTGCAGTACGTTTTGACCAGAGCACTATGGGTCCTTGTTGAAAGTAGTGCACTAAATAGGGAATAGGGTGCCATTTGGGATCCAACCCAACTCTCTAGTCTAAAGGCTGGCCCCTACACGTATAGCCACATTATTATATGTCAATTTCTGTGTGTTTCTGGGTGTCTCTCTACATCTGAGCTGATGTTATGAGTGACAGCTTTTGTCAACAAAGGGTCTGGATGCAGAAGATAGATTGCAGAGTGTCAAGCCATCCTGAAATCAGTGTTTACACCCAATGACAGATGTCAAAACTGTGGAAAACTCTAGTTTAGAATCATTGGGGCGTTGTATATGGAACAATGGTACATGTATTTACATAGTACATCCCTGGAGTGCGATGTCAATGTTCAACATGTTTCCACTCGGTTGGGTTTAGAAACAAGACTGCTCCAATTGAGTTTCCGAGATTAGGAAGTGAGGGGAAAAACGTCCGCGGAGTCTCAAATTCAATCCGTTATTCGAGTGATATTCATGATATTGGACCAGAAAACCAACAGAGGTCACACACGCTGTGTGAGGGGAACTAATACCTCCATCCCTTCCCTCCGTGTCACCTTTCCTCCATGGCACGTTCCAGCAGCAGGATATTAAAGTCTCCCTGCTTCCTGAAGGATTATATGGTAATTTCCATACGATAGCACCAGGCCTCAAAGAGCCTACTGATATGGCATGTAGTTGGCCACCTGGTGATGAATGTTTCTGGTCTGTGTTATTGTTTACCAGCCTGCCAGTCATACCATCTTAGGTGAGGTTAGGTTCGCTACATCAACAAACCCACTGAACCCAATTCATTGTATCCTTGTTTGACAAAAGGACTCACTGTGAGCTCATGTTTTGCATGGAACTAATTATCCATATTGGCATACAACGGGCACACAGGGTTAACCATGGGACTTGCCAGTATCTTGGCGTGGTGTTAGTTGAAGATTTTTGCTTTTGTTCATGATTTGTAAATGGTGTGGGGGTAGGCGAATGGTGGAGGGCTGTGCTGAGCTGGGCTGGCTTCCCACAACAGGGCCCCATTGACACATGTTTACAATTTGTCCTCTTATGGAGCCGTGTTGTGGGCTTGCTCCTCATTAAATGACTCGCCTGGTTCCAGTCAGGAGTATTTAGTTGTCCCATGATTCTCACTCTATCCCAAGTCCCATGGCAAGTGCAGCGCTGCAGGGACCCTGAGCAGGGCCTCTTCTCTTATTTTCTGTCTGTTTCTCTCTCAATTTCAATATCAATTTAAGGGGTCTATTGGCATGAGAAACATACAGTTGAATTTGGAAGTTTGCATACACTTATTTTGGAGTCATTAAAACTTGTTTTTCAACCACTCCACAAAAACTATAAGTCGGTTAGGACATCTACTTTGTGCATGACACAAGTCATTTTTACAACAATTGTTTACAGACAGATTATTTCATTTATAATTCACTGTATCACAATTCCAGTGGGTCAGAAGTTTACATACACTAAGTTGACTGTGCCTTTAAACAGCTTGGAAAATTACAGAAAATGATGTCATGGCTTTAGAAGCTTCTGATAGGCTAATTGAAAACATTTGAGTCAATTGGAGGTGTACCTGTGGATGTATTTCAAGGCCTACCTTCAAACTCAGTGCCTCTTTGCTTAGCATCATGGGAAAATGAAAATAAATCAGCCAAGACCTCAGAAAATAAATTGTAGACCTCCACAAGTCTGGTTCATCCTTGGGAGCAATTTCCAAATGTCTGAAGGTACCACGTTCATCTGACAAACAATGGTACGCAAGTATAAACACCATGGGACCACGCAGCCGTCATACCGCTCAGGAGGAGACGCGTTCTGTCTCCTAGAGATTAACGTACTTTGGTGCAAAAGGTGCAAATCAATCCCAGAACAACAGCAAAGGACCTTGTGAAGATGCTGGAGGAAACAGGTACAGAAGTAACCTGAAAGGCCGCTCAGCAAGGAAGAAGCCACTGCTCCAAAACCGGCATAAAAAAGCCAGACTGCGGTTTGCAACTGCACATGGGGACAAAGATCGTAGTTTTTGGAGAAATGTCCTTTGGTCTGATGAAACAAAAATAGAACTGTTTGGCCATAATGACCAGTGTTATGTTTGGAGGAAAAAGGGGGAGGCTTGCACACCGAAGAACACCATTCAAACTGTGAAGCACGGGGGTGGCAGCGTCATGTTGTGGAGGTGCTTTGCTGCTGGAGGGACTGGTGCAATTCACAAAATAGATGTCATCATGAGGAAGTGAAATTATGTGGATGTATTGAAGCAACATCTCAAGACATCAGTCAGGAAGTTAAAGCTTGGTCGCAAATGGGTCTTCCAAATGGACAATGACCCCAAGCATACTTCCAGAGTTGTAGCAAAATGGCTTAAGGACAACAAAGTCAAGGTATGGGAGTGGCCATCACAAAGCCCTGACCTCAGTCCTATAGATCATCTGTGGGCAGAACTGAAAAAGCGTGTGCAAGTAAGGAGGCCTACAAACCTGACTCAGTTACACCAGCTCTGTCAGGAGGAATGGGCCAAAATTCACCCAACTTATTGTGGGAAGCTTGTGGAAGGCTACCCAAAACGTTTGACCCAAGTTAAACAATTTAAAGGCAATGCTACCAAATACGAATTGAGTATGTAAACTTCTGACCAACTGGGAATGTGATGAAAGAAATAAAAGCTGAAATCAAACATTCTCTCTACTATTATTCTGACATTTCACATTCTTAAAATAAAGTGGTGATCCTAACTGACCTAAGACAGGGAATTTTTACTAGGATTAAATGTCAGGAATTGTTGAAAAACTGAGTTTAAATGTATTTGGCTAAGGTGTATGTAAACTTCCGATTTCAATTGTATGTTAACATTGCCAAACCAAGTGAACTAGATAATTAACTAAGTGAAATAAGCAATACAAATGAACAGTAAACATTACACTCACAAAAGTTCCAAAATAATAATATGATGTGCAAATAGATAAAGTTCAAAAGGGAAAATAAATAAACAAATAAATGGGTTGCATTTACAATGCTGGTCTTCACAGGCTGACCTTTTCTTGTGTCAACAGGGCTTCTTAACTGGTTGCCCTTTTCTCTCTCTCTCGCTCTCTCTCTTTCTCTCTTTCTCTCTCTCTCTCTCTCTTCTCTCCCTCTCGCTCTCTCTCTCTCTCGCTCTCTCTCTCTCTCTCTTTCTCTCTCTCTCTTCTCTCTCTCTCTCTCTTCTCTCCCTCTCGCTCTCTCTCTCTCTCTCTCTCTCTCTCGCTCTCTCTCTCGCTCTTGCTTTATCTTCTCTTATTTGCTCTTTCTAGATAGGGCTGATGCCTGGACTACATTCCCCATGTAACCCCTGTTCTCCTCACCCCCAGGTGAAGTGTACATCCTGGCCACCAGTAAAAGCATGGCTCAGTCACACAGTGGGAAGCTCTACAAGCTAGTGGACCCTAAAAGGTAAAGAACACAACTTTCTTTGTGTGCGTGTGTGTCCGTGGCCTGCCCATATACCTACACAAAGCAGATATAGTGGCAGTGCAGGATCACAACTTCACAGAGAGAGGGAGCGTCACACCTCCCTCCACCCCTTGTTTTCTACACCTCTTCAATACATCACACACACACACACACACACACACACACACACACACACACCAGGGCTCTTATCCCCTTAAACAAATCATCACACACACCAGGGCTCTTATCCCCTTAAACAAATCATCACACACACCAGGGCTCTTATCCCCTTATACAAATCATCACACACACCAGGGCTCTTATCCCCTTAAACAAATCATCACACACACCAGGGCTCTTATCCCCTTATACAAATCATCACACACACCAGGGCTCTTATCCCCTTAAACAAATCATCACACACACCAGGGCTCTTATCCCCTTATACAAATCATCACACACACCAGGGCTCTTATCCCCTTAAACAAATCATCACACACACCAGGGCTCTTATCCCCTTAAAGAAATCATCACACACACCAGGGCTCTTATCCCCTTATACAAATCATCACACACACCAGGGCTCTTATCCCCTTAAACAAATCATCACACACACCAGGGCTCTTATCCCCTTATACAAATCATCACACACACCAGGGCTCTTATCCCCTTATACAAATCATCACACACACCAGGGCTCTTATCCCCTTATACAAATCATCACACACACCAGGGCTCTTATCCCCTTAAACAAATCATCACACACACCAGGGCTCTTATCCCCTTAAACAAATCATCACACACACCAGGGCTCTTATCCCCTTAAAGAAATCATCACACACACCAGGGCTCTTATCCCCTTATACAAATCATCACACACACCAGGGCTCTTATCCCCTTAAACAAATCATCACACACACCAGGGCTCTTATCCCCTTATACAAATCATCACACACACCAGGGCTCTTATCCCCTTATACAAATCATCACACACACCAGGGCTCTTATCCCCTTATATAAATCATCACACACACCAGGGCTCTTATCCCCTTATACAAATCATCACACCCACCAGGGCTCTTATCCCCTTAAACAAATCATCGCACAACGGCCGGTTCCCCGGCCAACACAAATCTCAGCGTGGTAATTGGAGAGTAAGCATACCGTTTCCAACACCAGCACTACCAGCTGGCCCTGTTAGAGAGAGAGGGAAGATAGGAGAGACGAAAGAGAGAGAGGATAGTGAGGAGAAGGGGGAGAGAGAGAGAGAGCGAGGAGAGAGCGAGCACACGTGGCTCGCTGGGTATTTTCGTAGCGTTTGACAGGGCTGCTTATACACTACTGGAGAGAACGGAGGGCACCTGTCGACGAGTGGTAATGTTTTCCTCATAGTCGTAGGGAGGGATTTGTTACATGTGACTGGAATACCTGGTGGTTTGGGTTTTAATGAAGGGATGCTGTGTCCCAACAATAAGCCCCGCTGCGTCCCAACAATCCAGGTCGCACACAGCTGATAATGTGCTGGAGTCTCTTGTTGATAAATATTACTAGAGGAGATGGTTGCCTGTTAATTGTTGTTGTATGCTTGCTAAACATTTTACCACATGTTTTACTCTATTCAATATTTTCGATAATCATGAATCCTTAACAAATGATGTTTGCGTCAACCCTAGTACATGTGAAAAACATTTCTCCCAGCACACCAGGAGGTACGTATATGGGGTGTATGAAGTCCCCCTCCACCGCAGCCAACATCTGAGACGTGTAGGCCTTGAATGTCACTGATATATAGTCTGAATCATGAGAAATTACATTGAACATAACCAGATCCTCTCACTTTCTAATTCAAACCAATCGCTCTTCAAGCTGTGTCTTTCCACCCTCAGCCACCCAGAAATCATCCAGTCCCCCTTTTCAGCACCCTGGAATGGAGAACTAGAGATCCTCATGTAGGTTTAGGTCCTTCAGCTTAAGTGAAGTTGGCAGGGAGGCATGTGGAGCATCTAAAAACACTGGACTTACAGTGGGAGTTAAGTCCAGGAAGGAGACAGAATAATGTTTCCTTAAGTCCATTTCACTTTATTGGCGTGTGTGTGTGTGTGTGTGTGTGTGTGTGTGTGTGTGTGTGTGTGTGCTTGCCTGTGTGGGACAATAGAAACAGATCCCTGGCTAATTATTGCGAAGGTGATGACAGTACCAACCAAGTCACAGTTAATTACGCCACAGATGTTTCTACGGGCCCCTTGCTGTTCCGCTCAACGTTTTATTTATGGTTTTTGGCTGGACACATTTTTCCCAAACAACAATTCTTTCCACCCATATTTTGGGCTTGTTTAGTCTGTATAGTGGCCTGTGTGGTGCTGGGAGTCCGGCTTCTACACACACACACACACACACAACACACACACACACACACCACTATCTCATTACAAGGAGGATGGAGAGGGGGAGGGAAGGGGGCAGCTAACGTTTCTGACCTTGCTGCGTTATCACGTCTGATAGGCCACCCGTCCCCCTCTACCCCTTCTGGGGTACCTGGCGCCCCCTCACCCTCCTCCTTTACAGAAGACTTGTATTTCTGAGAGGCGAGCCTGTGGTGGTCCGGGGGTCCCACAACATCCACCATCCACCCACATGGTGTTTTCATTACATGTATGTTTGGGGAAGAGGAGGGGGCTTTAGGAGGTAGGGGGCTGGGGAGGGGAGTGAAAGAGGAGTATCACCTAAACCCCCTGCAATGTTTTGGGGTAAACACACGTCCCGGCAGCGCGCTGACTTCATTTGTAGGTATTTGTTTGTCAGTCGGGTACTGTCCAATAATAAATAGGCCACCATGCATCTCAGTAACATCATTATACGTTGTCTCTGTCCCATGTGGACACTGTCGTGGAAATTCTGTACTGAGAGAGATTTCAGTTCTAAATATACAACACAGAGGCAGAGTAGGATCATGTGGCATTGTTTACTTGCTCTACTGTGGAAGGAGACAGAGCTGTTTAAAAATACCTTGCGGCCTTGCCCGGGATTCAAACCTAGTCCATATGCATCACACACACACACACACACACACGCGCGCGCGATATGCCATCTTCCCCAAGGCTTCAACGGGTTTCAGCTCTGTTTTTAATTTTTCCTTTTCCCCTCTTTCTATAATTAGATCAGTATAATGTCTGATTGAGACATGCAATGCTTCATTGAATATGTCTTATCTCAATTGCCCTGCCACACGCAGTCAGAGGTCGCCATGGGAGAGAGAGAGACTTATTTATTTCTGGTGCTAACATCCATTTAGAAGCAGAGGAGGAGGAGGCTTCATTCCTTGAGAGAGGAGAGACACAAACTAACACCGCCTCCGGGTATTGGGTGGTTTGGTTATGTGGGGGAGGATGTCACTGGCCACATTGTAAAGCTGTACAGTATGTAACTGCCAGGTTGTTTATCGCGTATAAGAATGGAAGGGACAGAGCCACGTTTTATTCAAAACCAAATTCTATCCAGTCCTCACGATTCCATCTGGAACCTGAATGGGGGGAGAGTTGAAACAGGAAGAACTCCTGCTGATAACGGTGATAAAACAAGTTGTCTTTCCATCTAAACAGGCTTTTATCCAAAGAGGGAGGAAATGGTTCTCCTGTGTCATAAAATACTTTTCACACAATTTAGGGTTTAGTTGAGTCAGGTGCAGTCCTCTGGTTGAATTGTGTTGAGTAAAGAGGTTGAGAAAACCCAGTGAACATAGAATAGGGCTCTCCTTTATGAAGTCACTATGGAAGTCACAAATTACAGGAAGTACTGGGGAGAAGGAGCAGGGAGGTGTGCGTGTGTGTGCGTGCGCGCGTGTGTGTGTGTGTGCGTGTGTGTGCGTGTTCAGTGTGTGTGGTACGATAGCTCCCAGCTCCTGATATGCTGGCTAAAAAAAGCCAGCTCTTTTATTCAGATGTCCCTCCTAAATCTTGCTGCTGCACTACTGTGGTCCTGCCCTTGACAAAGCTGCTCCACTGAATGGCCCTGGCTCCTACAATACACAGTACATTTCTGACACAATTAAAACAAGGGATGAAACCACAAAGAAGCCCCCAAACAATGGAGCCGGATGACAAAACAGCCAAAGGACTCACACTGGGCCGTTTGATTTAGCCATTGTTGGGAGGCACAATGTACACCACTCCAGGGCTTTTTTCTCACATACACCTCATGCCAATCAAGCAAGCCCCAGCACATAGCCCCAACACATTCCTTCCCAAAACCCTCCCCACCAACTCCCAGGCTACCAGCCACCCATTACTATCAAAGCTTTAAGTGAAATAAATCTGATAGTCGTTATAGTATCCCTCACTAATAGCATCCCCTATATCAATCAGCTGTATGATTTGATCTGGGGTGACTTTTGAGGCGGTGAGATATTATAAAGAGGGCAGTGTTGTGAGTAAGAGGGAGCTGATCAGGAATCAGGCTCAGCATATGGTCCCTGGCTGATGTCTCCTGTTCTGGAACAAAGGGGGGGGGGGGGGGGGGGGGGGGGCAGCTGAGCCAAGCAGAGCTCCATACATCCCTCCACCCCACAACCACCCCGCCTCCCTCCTCCATTCAGCCACTAGGACTACACTTTGAAAAAAAGAAGCTATCTAGAACCTAAGAGTGTTGGGAACCAGCCAATAATGTATACAAACCCTAGATGGCTGATGATATGTATTGGCCATTGAGAGGTTTTTGAAGCCACCGGTCGGCCATATTGGCACTCCCCCCAGTAGGAGCAGTTCTCCATAGGAATTAATGGAATTCTACAGTATTTCAATGAAATGTTTTAAGGTCAAAATGACATGTATTGAAGTATTTTAGATGTTGTAGCGGGGACATTAACATTAGTAATAAAAATATATATATACTTTAAGGAAAATGTTTTTATATATTTTTTCATTTTTTATTTTTATGTTTAGCTCACATAATATAATTTAAGATTATGCATTAAGGTGTCTGTAACAGAATGAATGTGGTAAAAATGAATGTAGACATGAATAAATTGCATTTCTAAAGCTTCCCCCCAAAAAAACTACGTGTGGGAGTGCCAAGATGGAGGCTCAGGGGGCTTCAAAACAGCACCCCCTAACAGTCATCTAGTGTATATATAAATCATTGGGACCGGCCTGGCCCAGCCCCGTGGACACTCAAACTAATAAGCTGCCCTCCTTTAATTTATCAGTCTTCATCAGTCTGTGTTTTATGCAAGTGTCCTCGCCGAGTTTATACATTCCCACAGTGCCTGTTGACCCAGCTGCCTTTGTCAAGTGGCGCTCAGGCAGGTGTTGTTTTCACCCGGGACCATGGCCACCCATGGTACTAATACAAACTGATGAGGGGCAATAGCCGTGGCTGACCCCTGCCCGCCTGACACTATTAACAGTGTTGTACCCCAATCCTCCAGGGACTAGCTGTCCCCCTTTTCTCTCTCTCACCCTGGTCTCTTTCTCCCAACTCCATCACTCTCCCACCCTCTCTCTTTCTGTCCCTCCTTCTCTCTGTTTTAACTACGTGCAGCCTGTCACAACAAAGGCCCAGAGTGTGGATGAGAAAAGGCACAGGGTTGGGTGGGTTCTGAGGGGAGCGGAGCATGGGAATCGCCCCCCACCCCTCTAGAGACCCCCTCTAGGCTCTGGTACTGCCCCGGGACTGCCATCAGTCAATGTGGCTGTCAGAACAACACTCTCCCAGCCACGGTGTCCGACACCCCACTCACATACCCCCAGAACCCTGACCAGGACCCCCTAACTCACTCACACACACAACACAGGCCAGGAGCCCCTCCTTTGAGCACTAACCAACCACATTCAGTTGTGGCTCCTGTCTATCCGTTGGTCATTAGATCTCTATAGCATTATTTCTCTATAGCATTATCTCTCTACAGCATTAGAGCTCTCCCCAGCATTATCTCTCTACAGCATTAGAGCTCTCCCCAACATTATCTCTCTACAGCATTAGAGGTCTCCCCAGCATTATCTCTCTACAGCATTAGAGCTCTCCCCAACATTATCTCTCTACAGCATTAGAGCTCTCCCCAGCATTATCTCTCTACAGCATTAGAGCTCTCCCAGCATTATCTCTCTACAGCATTAGATGTCTCTACAGCATTATCTCTACAGCATTCTCTCACAGCGTTATTTATCTACAGCATTAGGTCTCTACAGCGCCCAGAGAGTCCAGCAGGCAGAGAATCCAGCAGGCAGGGAGTCCAGCAGGCAGAGAGTCCAGCAGGCAGAGAGTCCAGCAGACAGAGAGTCCAGCAGGCAGAGTGCACTGGCCATTCCACAGCACTCCCACCAGGCTTTCTGTTTTCCGTACCACTACCAGTGTGTGTGTGTGCGTGCGTGTGTGTATGTCTGTGTGTGTGTGTGTGTGTGTGTGTGCCTGATGGATATGTCAATACACTGCCTGGCTGAGGCTTGTCTTGCCTCATTAGTCGATGCTGTTTGGCCCCATCCACACACACAGGAACACACACAAGCTAACAGGCAATTCACATTTGAATTCCATCACGTAGAACGCTGCTATATTATTTCCAGGTTTTTGAGCCCAGGCCGGAGCGTGATATGAAATGATCATATTCTAAGCCTCCTTTGGGCCAGTGCGTGTGTTCAATGTTTGTCTTGTTATGAGATGATCACAATATGTCTGTTTAGTATGCTGCCTGTTGGCAGTGTGGTTGGATATGTTTGCGGGTGTGTGCTACATCTGTGTGTGTGTGGGGTGTTTATGAGTCTCCTGTCATGCTGAATTGCAGCAACGAATGCCTGTTCCCGGTGGCCTGTTCCCGGTGGCCTGTTCCCGGTGGCCTAGACACACACACACACACACACACACACACACACACACACACACACACACACACACACACACACACACACATGTCCTCAGTGGAAATAAAACCCTGGTCCAGTCATTCAGTCAGTCCACCATTCCCCCAGCCTCCCAACTTCTGATGCTCCAAATTAATTATTGTACTCAAAAACTCATTAACAACATTCCAGAAATGGAATATTCCAGAAAGAACCCTGTCACACACAGAGTCTCTCCGTACTCAAACATTCATTCTCCCCATGACTCCTTTCCATCACATCAATGTTCTGTAAAGGCACATTCTGGTGGAGCCGTTTCCTCTTCCCTGTTGTGCATGGTTAAGTGTTCTGCTGCTATGGCACCACTGCTGCTGCCTCTAGTGTGTGTGTGTGTGTGTGTGTGTGTGTGTGTGTGTGTGTGTGTGTGTGTGAGAATATGGTGTGTGAAAGAAAGGCCACATATCCGTATGTAATGCCTCAGAACAGTGTGCATGAGCCTTTAGAGTGTGTGACCGTTGCCCTCCCTGTGTGGCCCCTGCAGGCCCGCGGTCCCTAAGGAGTGTCAGAGACAGGTGGAGGCCCCGGAGCTGCTGGGAACGGCCTGCTCACGGCAGTGTAAGAACGGACACTGCACCCCCACCGGGAAGTGTTGCTGCAGCACCGGCTGGGAGGGACCCTTCTGCAGAGTGGGTGAGTCAGAGAAAAGTGCTGTCTGAAGTGTTCAACCATAACCTAGAATATTAGTAGAGCATTACATAATAACCCTCTGCAGAGTGGCTGAGACCTACTGTATAACAAGAGTTGCACAATAATGTGAAGAATTATACTGTATATCTTGAGTAATGTTGATATTTATCAAATGGACTACTTTGGACCCATAGTGGACCCACATAAAGGGTTTATGAATGTTTTGTTATCGCTTGTCAAGATATCCTCTCTCTCTCTCTCTCTCTCTCTCTCTCTCTCTCTCTCTCTCTCTCTCTCTCTCTCCCCCTCTCTCTCCCTCTCTCTCTCACAGCTAAATGCGAGCCGGCCTGTCGTAACGGAGGCGTGTGTGTTGAGCCCCACAGCTGCCTGTGTAAGAGCGGCTACTCGGGCGCCCAGTGTGAGAAGGGCGAGCGGGGCATGCCTAGCGACCAGGAGAAGGACGGCATCCTGGACCACATCATAGACATGACCTCGTACCTGCTAAACCTCACTAGCTACATGGTATAGGGGCATGGGGAGGGGGTCCACTCCCACCGCAACCCCCCCCGGGCCCCCTCACTCAACCACCAGAGAAGCCCAAGCAGAGCCTCCCTCCTCCGTGATTCACCCCTGAGACACACCCCCCTGTCTGAACGTACCCTGTCCCCGTCAACACCCAGACTCTGGTCATCTTCCTGCCCATAAGCTCCGGTAGGCTACGTACACCAGGCATCCGGGCCAAGCATCCCTCCAGAGACCATCACACAGACAGACACAGCAACGTGATGGTTGAATGCATGGCAATCGTCGTCTATGGTCTAATGGTTGGACCTCCACCGTGGCTACATAAGCTCTTTTATACTCTTCTTCTCCAGGAGAAAGTTCTTCTCCTCTCTCTCCCACTCTGGAACCCCCATGCAGATGACTTGATATTAGCACTGCACCCCTGCTGAGAACAGAGGGAGACCCCCTCGCGGTTCTCTCCACACAACAACAAAAAAACAGCGGCCATTTTGACTGAAGCCTTACAGAGAGCGAAGGGGATTCGGCTGAGCTGAAACACAGCGAGGCGGGCGGAGGCGTGGTGACTTAAGTTATCCCCCAGGACTGGAGAGTGGACAGCCTAATACTGGGGGTTAGCTTTGGGTCTACCTTTACCAACACAACACAGTCTATATACAGCCTTTAAATGAACATGCCAATCTCTTCAGCATCAGCAATGCAATAATACTGACACTGACTGAAGAGTTTCTGATAATCTTACTGTGCCGTGTATAGAGCCCCATACAGAGTCCTGTACTATCTTGTCTAAAGGCACTAATATGAACGACCAATAGACCAATGTCACAGTAATAATAATGATTATTGTTATTTTGACCCACTGTTTTCTCCGGGTGATGTTTTGTGGGCACATCTTCATAGAAAAAGCTACGTTATGATACTTCATGATACAGCGGTATAGATTTGTTGTTCATCGCTCACTTGACATGCTGCCAATGTACAGAATGGATCCATAGCTGAAGAATGAGTGTCTTTGGACTCAACAGGTATCTATAGAGTTTATATGGCTTTGTCCCAAATGGCACCCTATTCCCCGTAGAGTGCACTACTTTTGACCAGAGCCCTATGGGCCCACGTCAAAAATAGTGAGCTACATACGGAACAAGGGTGCCATTAGGGACAGAGTCTATGACATTGTTAGGATAGAGCTCATAGCTTTGCTCTCCCAATGTCAACGCCAGTTTGATACATTTGAAATGGAGTCATCAACTCCACGCACTGTAATGTCATGTTTTTTGTGTTTCACAATCAAAAGGGCAGACGATTATGTTGGGACTATAGTACGGTGTCATACAGCAGTGACGTTGTCACACACTAACACAGTGGCACGCAGCAGGTCAAATGAACACACACACACTAACACAGTGGCACGCAGCAGGTCAAATCTCTCACACTGAACACACACACACACTAACACAGTGGCACGCAGCAGGTCAAAGGAACACAGACACACACACACTAACACAGTGGCACGCAGCAGGTCAAATCTCTCACACTGAACACACACACACACTAACACAGTGGCACGCAGCAGGTCAAATGAACACACTGAACACACACACTAACACAGTGACACGCAGCAGGTCAAATCTCACTCTTAATCTCTCACACTGAACACACACACACAAACACACACTCGCTACACAACTTCAGTGGTCGTTTTACAGGGACAGAAGCTGATGTATATTTCATACATAAAGAGCTGAACTAAGTACTACTTAGCCTTGCTAAATAATATAGCGTTACTATTGTTTCGATAGAGGAGGGTTTATTTTTTTAACTGTGATAATGTATGGGAGAGGACGGTGTTTGTAGAAAGTGGTTTTGCATTAAGCTTAAAAAATCGTGTTTTGTTTGTTTTTTTTTGTCTTATTTTTGCTAACAGACAAACACAAAATGTATGCAGTGTTTTTCCACTGAATAAAAACACACAGTGACACGTGCAGTACAGATCAGCACCGTGTGTTAAAGGCCACGCGTGTCTACACCTGAATGGAAGAGTTTGGAACCGACCACTGAGACACAACACAAGGCTCTCTCTGTGTTTCCTTCCCGTAGTACGCCTCTGTATGTGTCGCTCAACTGCAGCATAACGGTCGCTGTTTGGTCTTTGTTTTAGGCCACCAACACAGTCGGATGAGAAGAGTTCCTCCAGGTAGATCAGATGAAAGGTGGTTTCACACCAGACGCTCTACATACTGTGAGACGTTCAGATAAGACAGATGGAATGATAAAATGTGTCAAGTATGAACCCAGACTTCTTTGATCCACTTTGTGGTGAACTGTGATCCCTTAACAAATGAACAGCATAAAGAAGACTTTGCTCATCTCAAAGCCAGGGATCTAAACCGTCTTCGGCGAGCCAAACGACAATTTAAAAAATACTCAAATTATGTTGGAGCCCATCGATGTGTTGTCTTTCTTCAGAAGACTGTATAAAACACATCGCGTAACGCCACTAATCTACAGGTTGATCAGGATTGGTTCATTTGATATAGTGCCATTGCAAATTCCTTGATACCGTATTAATCTTGAGTCTCCTGACAGTAGTTCAGCAAAGATCAAAGCAACTTCTTACATCTTGTGCCAATGTTGTCTTTTTTAAGTGCCTGCCCCCCACACAATTGGAATGTCTTTATTTCTATGATCATATTTTGTTTTGAGTTCTCGTTCTAAGCATGGTTAGAAGTGTTCAGGGTTTTCCAATTCCTCTCTCTCTCTCTCTCTGTTTTGTTTTCTCCTCTGTATCTTCAATGACAGCAGCTGTTGAACCTCTGTCTCGCCAGTGTTCTCTCTGGTCTATAATGCGTCAAATGGAACTCATGCTGTAAAGTCGATACTATAATTTTAGCACTTAATGTGAAACTTGCATTTTAGCTGCTGAGACGGCGTGGTGTGAATAAAATAGAGTAACCGTTTTCATTATTTAAGTAGTTACGCAAACAAAGTTATTTAAGTTCTCTACAATTGTTTTTGCCGCTGTATGTGAGGATTTTGATTTTGATCATGTATTGTAAATAAAACCTAGGGCTATCTTTGTTTCTTTTCAGAAATATCCATATGTCTATTAAAGTTTATAGCATGTCTGAAAACCTCGTCACAGTGTCTGTTTGATGATGACGTTTAGGATGACGATGTAGCATAGAGCAGAATTTTTCTTCTTGAATAACAACCTGTAGAAAATAGTCATAGAATCTATTCATTCTATTTCTATGTGACTAACAATCCTTGATTCAGCAGGAAAGGAAATGATAGGTTGTTGCAGGATGATTACAAATGGAGACAGATTGAGGCCTTCTGCCAGGGTGTGGAACAGTGACCTCACCTTAAATGTATCCTCGTAATGTTAGATCTGAGCACACAGAGGTTGTCTACAGGAGTTAGTCTATTTGGCCTTACATTTCTGAGATTGACATGTCGAGCCGGACAGTCTTTTACTGTTCTATGAGTGTAAATCAATAGCATAACATCCTTCCACTATTAGTATTAACAGTATAAGCAAGTGATGGTTGCTTAGTAAAATAACACTATCCATTGACATAGGTTGCCCCCTCTGTCTGCCTGCCTGCCTGTCTGTCTGTCTGTCTGTCTGTCTGTCTGTCTGTCTGTCTGCCTGCCTGCCTGCCTGCCTGCCCGCCTGCCCGCCTGCCCGCCTGCCCGCCTGCCCGCCTGCCCGCCCGCCCGCCCGCCCGCCTGCCTGCCTGCCTGCCTGCCTGCCTGCCTGCCTGCCTGCCTGCCTGCCTGCCTATTCTACACCTGTTGTTTACGAAGCATGTGGCAAATAAAATTTGATTTGACTCACCACATTTCCACCGTCACAGAAGGTTTTTTCTCTAGCTAGGTGAAGTGTGCAGAGGGATGTTGAGAAAATGTTTGGGGAAAGCCAGCCCAAGGGCCAATGTGGATCATCGGCCAAAGTGTTCCCTAAAGTTTACTTGAATTGAAAAGTCTGTTAAGAAAAGCTACTGTTCAGAGAGGGAGGGAGAAAGAGAGAGAAGCCCCGTTTAAATCAAATCAAATTGTATTTGTCACATGCTTTGTGAACAACAGGTGTTGACTAAGAGCTTACTTATGGGGCTTTTACTTCCGGGTCTTCTATAAACTGTCTCCTCCCCTTCATCTACACGGATTGAAGTGGATTTAACAAGTGACATCAATAAGGGATCATAGCTTTCACCGGTAAGTAAGCATGGGACAAATACAATTTGATTTGATTTGATTCACCTGTTCAGTCTATGTCGTGGAAAGATCAATGCGTTCTTGTACACGGGGCACCAATACCGAGTCAATATGCAGTGGTATGCGGTAATTGGGGTAGATATGTACATATAATGTAGGTAGGGAAGTTACTAGGCAACAGAATAGACAGTAAACAGTAACAGCAGCGTATGTGATGAGACAAAAGAGTTGGTACAAAAAGGGTCAATGCAGATCGTCCAGGTAGCTATTGATTACTATTTAACTATTTAACAGTCTTATGGCTTGGGGGTAGAAGCTGTTCAGGTTCCTGTTGGTTCCAGACTTGGTGCATCGGTGCCGCTTGATTGTGCCCACATTTTTAGACAGGTGTAAACTATCGAGACACGTGATCAGATCTTCCAGCCCACCTCCGGAGGAAGTCAAGCACGTGTTGCATAGCTGGATCTGGACAGGGAAACTGGCTATTATCCCTCCCTCTAACATCATTGACAGGTGGCACCATTGACTGTCATTAATATGTGAATTCAAATAAATAAATACATATTTGTTCGAATTAATATCTGTCAAATCATTTGCATACAGGGAAGGACCAGGAAAATATGGTCACAATACGGACACAGCAGACCGATAAGAGTCACAATATAAAAAATGTGGACAAGATCAGGTCACAGAACGCCTGTTAGCTCCAGGTATAAACGAGACTAGAGAGAGAGACATATGTCCCTGATATGGACTTGATAGACAAGAGCACTAGAAGATATTTAGTGAGTGTCATTGGAAGACTTGCATACAATGGCTATGGAGTTCAGTACTACTTTCCCAGGATTTCCTTTTCAAAGAAAGAGTTTTTATGATGAGAATGTTGATAATGTTACAAATGATCCTGTAGTTATAGAACTACAGGACTACATAGGAGAACCCTTTGAAGAACCCCTTTTGGATCCAGGTAGAACCCTTTTTGGTTCCAGATAGAACTATTTTGGGTTCAATGTAGAACCCTCTGTAGAAAGGGTTCTACATGGAACCCAAAAGGGTTCTACCTGGAACCAAAAGTGATTCTTCAAAGGGTTCTCCTATGGGGACAGCCGGTGAACCCTTTTTGGTTCTATAGCAGCTTGTTTAATAAGTCTGCAGGTTTAAAGCATACATGTCATTAAAGCACCTTAATAAAATTTCACGCACACACACACTCACAAATACATACACACAAACACATACACACAAACACATACACACAAACACACTGAAGCAACAGCCATCACTGATGGCATTATTAATTTCCCTGTGGAAATATCAATCAAGCTCCCTAGTTGTAACGATAGTGGAGGTGGACCACCCACCTCACCACACAGGCCTCTCAGGCAGCTCCCTCCGTATTCAGAGTAATGCAATACTAAGTTGTCTGTGCACTGTTTAGAGCCAATCAAAATTGCGTAAAGTGGAACTGGGCAATTGTGCTCCAAGGTCCAAGCAACTAGCAGGCAGCGTATATTTGGGTTTATACACTATCTGTGGCATGAATCATGACTTTTCATTTGGAATAGTTTTCTTTTCCCCCTCCCATAGGGCCCTGGCCGGCATATCTGTCATAAACAGTGTAACCCAGCACTTTGAATAAACATGAGGAGTCTGTATGCTAAATATTTGTAGGACCAAGATGGCTAGAAGTGCATGTTATAATACTGTATACATGAGCTGAAGAGGTAGTCCAACCAAATACTATGGGAGGACAGACAGACAGACGGAGGGAGACAGACAGAGACAGAATGACAAAACATTTGACTCTTTGTGATTTGAACGGGGAAGAATACATTTAATCCTTTTCCCCAGAAACATTTTATTTCAGTGAGTATAACTTTTATAGAACTGCAATACTTCTCAGAACAAATGGAAATCTTTGGTTTCAAAATGTTGCTTTTCCAAAAATCGGACCACAGCCTGTCATTATCGTATTGGTAGTATAGGGGACCGAAAGTATTGGGACAAATTCACACGTGTGTGTACTAAAGTAGTAGAAAGTTAAGTATTTGTAGCACACAATCACTACATCAAGCTTGTGACTCTACACATTTGTTGGATGCATTTGCTGTTTGTTTTGGTTGGGTTTCAGATCATTTTGTACCCAATAGAAATGAATGGTAAATCCTTTTTGAGATTATGGAGTCACTTTCATTGTAAATAAGAATAGAATATGCTATTTGTGCGTCTGTAACCTTCTCATACATCATTATTCACAATTCATTCAGGATGATCCGTAATCATAGCAGCATCCACATTCATGTAGAAGTGTTTAGAAACATAGTATATTCTTATTTACAATAAAAAAGGACTTCGAAATGACACAATACATTATCACTCATTATTATTTAAAGCTGGCAGTCTGCACTTTAACCTCAGTCATTGTATCATTTCTAATCCAAAGTGCTGGGGTACAGAGTCGAAACAACAACAGATGTGTCACCGTCCCAATATTTCTGGAGTGCACTGTACATGGGGAAAAAGGGTGTGTGAGTTCAGATGACTACTGATGTTTCTCCATATATCACATAGTAGTCCTGCAGCGCTGCAACAGACGGCTAGTAATACAGTCTAGCCGTGGACATAACGGCTGAGGCCACTAAGGTCTGTCAATGACAATTTCTTGGAAGGGAGGGTAGCGCATACAAAATGGTCATTATGGCATCGGCTCCAGCCTGACTTGACATCTAAACAGACTCCTTCAGGATGAATCACGGTGACAACTGGCGACTGAAGGGTACACCGTGGCAGATATGCTGTAGGCTCTCAATACTAAAACAACACATTTTACTGCACCTATCTGGTGTACGTGACAGAAAAACATACATTTAATCAGTGCTTGTGTCATATGTAATGAAGCGTTTATGTCATGCTATGGAGAGGTCATAACATAACCGCATGAGAAAGATGATTTATCAAGTTGGGTGGATTTGCGGACATTATCTACATTGCTCTCATGTTTCCAGTATTCCTATTGCTCTATTGGCTGATTTAAAACAACACGGCCCACACTGCTTTGTAACAATATTGATTTATGTGCGAAAGCTGGATTTGGCCTGTATAAACATCGATGGTGGTTTCCGTGTGTGTCAATCCCCTGATTGTGTATCTGGTTTTGTCACACCCCTAAGTGCGTAGTGTATTCTATTACTTCATGTGTTTACATGGCTGACTCAGGGAGTACTACTGGTGTAATGCGTGACCGACCCAGGCAGCTGAACTCTCATATTCCCCGGACCGAGCCACTGACTGATGAAGACATGCTTTCCTACAAATGTGCACCTTTCTTTTACCCCCCCCCCCCCCTAAACCCCCCCATCCCAAACCCTTATCACATATCAAAACAAACAAGGCAGAATCAAATCACTGCCCGCCATGTGTCGTGTTTGATTGTGAGCCTATATCTCTCTCGCTCTCTTAGCCTGAGAAGTCTTGGTTTATTGGCATCTAACTGAAAAAAAGGCCTCTCTCTCTCCCCCTCCCTCCCTCACTCTCTCTCTGGCCCTGGATCCAGATCCCTGTTTACCTTTTCTAGGCCACCGCACTGACTCGCATCCATGAAATGATGCAATTAAGGTTCCCACTGGGGAGCAATCTGTCATGTAAACACAGAATGGGGTTGCAGGCAGGGAGGATCGGCCCAGGGAGACAGGTAGGTAGGAAGGAGAAAGGTAGAGGATGGGAGGAGAGAGATGGAGGAGGAGAGAGGGCTAGAAAGGGGGGGAGGAAGGGAAGGGAAGGGAAGGGAGGGAAGGAGTGGTGCGATGCGTACCCTTTTTGCTGCAGTGGGGCCGTACATTTGAATTAATACAAAAGTGTCAGCTCACACTGTCTGTCTGCTCCCTCCCTCCCTCCCTCCGTCTCTCTGTCTGTGATTCTCAGCAGAGCTAGGTAAACAACTGCTGTGGTTCGGAATGGACCACCTAGGTACAAGTTTCCACGTTGAGGTGGGCTTTTCAAACGAATGCAGATACATTTTCCCAAACACATTAAAAAGAGTTGTGCAAATGGATTATGGGGGCGCTAGCGTGGTGCATTGTTATATTAATCTGTATACACTGCGTCTCGTCTTGGCACAGAGCTGTGTTTGCCTTATTCTGTTAATCTGCCCGTCTCATCGGAGCTTACATCACTGAGAGTCAACACTGTTCCATCCACCCCAGCCCCACTGAGAGTCAACACTGTTACATCCACCCCAGCCCCACTGAAGGTCAACACTGTTCCCTGGGGTCAAGCGGGCAGAGACGTGTGTGTGTGAGAGGAGGGTGTGTGTGTTGACCTCAGTGACACACACACACACCAGAGAGGGGTTAGCAGGTTGAAGAGTCAAGTCCACACCCTGACCACCTTAACAGGACAACGTCCCTCTGTGTATACTCTGTATCGTTCATTTCCCCTCAGAAAAGAAGCTCAAGGCATTGGTTGCCAGACGCAAAGAGCAAACCCTCCTCTTCCGCCTTCTTTTTCCAAACACTCTGCCCGTCTCAAACATAATTGCTGTTCAAACAGTGGGTGACTAAGCTTGACTCTGCTACAGAGCTCCCCGCCCGAAGAGAACGGGAGAAAGAGGACAAAGTACAGGTGGAGTTCTATGCTACCAAAGATGTGGTTTTCCTTCTGTGTTCTGGCTGGCAGCTTGGCTGTATCACTGAAGGGGAGCCAACGGCATCCATCATCCACCATCCATCTGTACATTGGTCTGTCTGTCCCTCAGTCCGGACACGGGAACGTTACTCCTCTTCTTCTTGCATTACAATAGCAGTGGATCATAGGGATACTCTGTGGTTCTGACTCGTGATGTTTACCATCTAGCCCCACGTCATCCTCTGTCATGAAGCTAGAGTGTGGGGACGGTTTAGATATTTTAAAAAATAACATAGATTTTAAAATACATTTTTTTTTTTCAAGGGGTTTGTGAACTAACACTCGCACCTGACTCTTTTCCCTTTACTACCGCTGACTTTGCTGACAGCTACTTTGAGGAAAAACGTACTTTGACTGTGATATGTGGTTGCCCCACCTCTCTATCTTAAGAGGACTGCACTAACTGTAAGTCTCTCTGGATAAGAGCATCTGCTAAATGACTGCTTTTTAAAAAATCTAGTGACTTACTGTTCTCATCAGCAGTAGTACATTGTTACTGTATGGCTGCATTGGTATTGTCTCTCTGGCTTCCTCTGACATGGTGGTGTAGAAAGAAGGAGGAAGAGGAAAGAGTGTGTGTGTGTGTGTGTGTGTGTGTGGTGTTTATAAGTCTCCTCTCATACCAATTGCAGCAGCGAATGGCTGTTCCTGGTGGCCTAGACAGACACACACACACATGTCCTCTGTGGAAATAAAACCCTGGTCCAGTCATTCAGTCAGTCCACCATTCCCCCAGCCTCCCAACCTCTGATGCTCCAAATGAATTATTATTCTCAAAAACTCATTAACAACATTCCAGAAATGGAATATTCCAGAATGAACCCTGTCACACACAGAGTCTCTCCGTACTCAAACATTCATTCTCCCCATGACTCCTTTCCATCACATCAATGTTATGTAAAGGCACATTCTGGTGGAGTCGTTTCCTCTTCCCTGTTGTGCATGGTTAAGTGATCTGCTGCTATGGCACCACTGCTGCCTCCTCTATAGCTAAAGGAATAATCCTTGGTTACAGATGTAGGATCTTAATTTGAGCCAGTTAACTACAGCAGGAAAAATAATCCTGCAGCAACAGGAAATGTGAATTATTATATGGATTATAATATATTTTTGTGTAGGGGTTGATACCTTTTTTATTAGGGTATATCAAGTCTGTCATCTAAACCTAGAATACACTACATGTTTGCATTTCCTGCTGTACAATATATTATCTCAGCAACAAAAGTGTGATCAAATAAAGATCCTACATCTGTAGGTACAGAAACAGCCTGTGGAGGTGTTGTGATGTGTTGTGTTGTGTGCATCTCTACCCTAATCTCTCCCAAAGCTCTGTGTCCAATGGCTGTTTTCTGTTCTGGTCTCTGTTCTATTCTCCCTGCTGTCCCCACAGTCTCTCTGTACACCATGTCCTTCCAGTCTGAATGAAGCCAAAAAACATCTGTGGCATGGTTGGATAGTATATAGCGCAACCTGGTCTCAGAGCATTTTGTATTATTTTGTACGGAAATCCGAGACACACAATTTAGTATGATACTGTATGTTACGTTTCATATGGTATGTATTAATTTGTGAATGTCCATCGTCCATTTTGTATGATATGTTACGAATTATAATTTGTATGATATGTTAGGAATTGCCATTTGTACAATATGTTGCAAATTGTAATTCGAATTCACAAAATATACAATATGTTACCAATGTATTAAATGTATGATATTTTAATTCCATTTTGTTATTAGCAAACTTTAGCTAGGTGGCTAAGTGGCCAACGCCAACGTTAGCTAGCTGACTTATGTTAGCTAGGCTAGGGGTTAGGGTTAGGGGTTAGGGTTAAGTTTACGGTTAAGGTTAGAAGTCAGGTCAAAGGGTTAAGTTTAGGGTTCGGGAAAGGATTAGCTTATAGGGTTAAGGTTAGGGGAAGGCTTACCTAACGTGCTAAGTAGTTGCAAAGTAGCTAATTAGCTAAAATTGTCCGTAATGAGATTTGAACACTGAACTCTTGGGTTGCTAGATGTTTGCTATATACACCCACCCAACCACCCTCCTTAAATGTTTGCCTTAAGTAACATTCTGTCTTATGTAACCATATACATATCACATATCCTACTCATTTGAGGAGAAAAACAGTGATTTTCATGGATAAACCCATCGCACTGGAAGAGCATAAAAAGTCAAGCACTCAGAAGGCAAAAATAAAAATTGCCCTGTATAAAAAAACAGCTGGAAAAAAGCAAGCCAAGACAAACCACACTGAACAACAACAAAAACTGTCCTGCTGAAGAAAAGAGCCAAAACAAAGCACATTGAAGCAGAAGATTAAAATTCCTCCAACGAGGAAAACTTCTGCATTGTGTGCATGGAGCACTTTAACAAGTCCAAGTCCAAGGAGGTCTGGGAGCAGAGCTGGGACCACCAAGCCTGTACCCCAGGACAGCCATACCAATGTCACAACTGTGACTCTGATTATGTGACATCCAGTCACACACACAGACAAGCATGCGCGCACATCACACACACACACCACAAACATTCAGTTGTTCAGTTTAGCCTAGTTGTTGTTTGGTTGAGAAGACCATTTAGTGGAGGGGAAAATAATAGACATTTTATTATTTACATGTATTATTATTTCTACCAAACGAAATGTTGAACATGGCAATGTTGCTCTCGTGATCTCAATAAAGGTGTACAATAATTAGTTGCGTGCCATGATTTATGCACTTTTTCATTCTGTTACAATTCACCCCAAGCACTGTTACAACTAACCCAGACCATGGGGTAAATTGTAAGACTTCACTCCTTGTACTTAAGAAAACACCATGAATTTGCAGTTTGATTTACATACAGTGCCTTGCGAAAGTATTCGGCCCCCTTGAACTTTGCGACCTTTTGCCACATTTCAGGCTTCAAACATAGGTCCATTTAGGTCAATACACCATTTAGGTCAACATTGGATCATTCAGAGATCCTCACTGAACTTCTGGAGAGAGTTTGCTGCACTGAAAGTAAAGGGGCTGAATAATTTTGCACTCCCAATTTTTCAGTTTTTGATTTGTTAAAAAAGTTTGAAATATCCAATAAATGTCGTTCCACTTCATGATTGTGTCCCACTTGTTGTTGATTCTTCACAAAAAAATACAGTTTTATATCTTTATGTTTGAAGCCTGAAATGTGGCAAAAGGTCTCAAAGTTCAAGGTGGCCGAATACTTTCGCAAGGCACTGTAGGTCAGTTAGAATCACCACTTTATTTTAAGAAGGTGAAATGTCAGAATAATAGTAGAGATAATTGTTTATTTCAGCTTTTATTTCTTTCATCACATACCCAGGGGTCAAAAGTTTACATACACTCAATTAGTATTTGGTAGCATTGCCATGAAATTGTTTAACTTGGGTCAAATGTTTCGGGTAGCCTTCCACAAGCTTCCCACAATAAGTTGGGTGAGTAGTTGAATGTGTGGTTCCCACCGTGAAGCAGGGAGGAGGAGGTGTGATGGTGTCATGGTGCTTTGCTGGTGATGTTGTCTGTGATTTATTTAGAATTCAAGGCACACTTAGCCAACATGGTTACCACAGAATTCTGCAGCGATACACCATCCCATCTGGTTTGCACTTAGTGGTACTAACATTTGTTTTTCAACAAGTCAATGACCCAACACACCTCCAGGCTGTGTAAGGGTATTTGACCAAGAAGAAGAGTGATGGAGTGCTGCATCAGATGACCTGGCCTCCACAATCACCCGACCTTAACCCAGTTGAGATGATTTGGGATGAATTGGACCGCAGAGTGAAGGAAAAGCAGCCAACAATTGCTCAGCATATGTGGGAACCACTTCAAGACTGTTGGAAAATAATTCCAGGTGAAGCTGGTTGAGAGAATACCAAGAGTGTGCAAAGCTGTCATCAAGGCAAAGGGTGGCTACTTTGAATAATCTAAAGTCTAGCATATATTTAGATTTGTATATACATTTTTTGCTTACTACATGATTTCATGTGTTATTTCATAGTTTTGATGTTTTCACTATTGTTCTACAATGGAGAAAATAGTACTGTCACGTTCTGACCTTTATTTCCTTTGTTTTGTATTTATTTAGTATGGTCAGGGCGTGAGTTGGGTGGGCAGTCTATGTTTGTTTTTCTATGTTTTGGAGCATTTCTATGTTTCGGCCTAGTATGGTTCTCAATCAGAGGCAGGTGTCATTAGTTGTCTCTGATTGAGAATCATACTTAGGTAGCCTGGGTTGCATTGTTTGTTTGTGGGTGATTGTCTATGTTAGTGGCTTGTGTCAGCACAGGTCTAATTTGTAGCTTCACGGTCATCATTCGTTTATTGTTTTGTATGCAGTGTCAGTACTTTCTTTATTAAAGATTTACCATGGACACTTACCACGCCGCATATTGGTCCTCTGATCCTTTTCGCCTCTCCTCTTCAGATGAAGAGGAGGACCACCGTGACAAGTACAAATAAAGAAAAACCCTTGAAAGAGTAGGTGTGTCTGAACTTTGACAGGTACTGTATGTTGCCCTAAAATACTAAATGAACTCTTGCTCACCAGAATGATGTCATAAATCGATAGAATGAATGCTTCAATCTGATTGACATCGGTAAAGTTTTCTCATCCATCCACGTTTCGGGAGAGTAGAGAAACTGCACAAAAAAATAACATCTGAATGACATCAGTTTGACTGGTTGTAAGGAAATATAAAGCTGTGAAAACGACCCAACATGTTTCTGATCAGATTTCAGTTCAGCTTGGATGGGTATTCTATGTGGTTGAAATACTATCAAATCAAATTGACTTGGTCTCATACAAATGTTTTTAGCAGATTTTATTGCAGGTGTAGTGAAATGTTTGCTGATAGCACCTCTACAGATGGTATAGTATCTAACTGCACATTCACATTCTCTGAAGATGCTAAAAGAAAGAAATTATATTTCTCTACTCCTTTTCCCAAGTCAAAATGTAGCACACATTTTGGTGTATCATTTTTTGGCAAGAAATGCTTCATTCTTGTGACGGTCTAATTTATATATAGCCTCACAGCACAGCCGGCACTGATATCATGCTCTTTCACCAAATCTTTCCCAAACATTAATTTTCTGTCCCTCCCTTCTCTTTATTTCCAACTCTCCATTTTGTAACTTTCCTCTTATTTAATTAAACTCTGACATTGCCCTTTCTGCCTCAGTAGATCAAAGTTAACTTTTTCTGCCTGTTCTCAAAAGCGTTTGGTGATTGGCTATAGGCTATTAGGCGCGCATAAAGTTATGCCCTAAAGCTTAAGCTTATGCACTAATGCTAGATAGACAAAAATAATGAAAGAAAAAGCTATAGATATATATTTTATAGATATAAAAAGCACAAGAATTATACATTTATGGATTTTTTGAAAGGTATTGTTTTCTCTTTATTCATCCCGCCCTTCATCCACACAATATTTCATGACCCTAAACCAACCCTCCCCACTGCAGGCTATGAGTCACATACACACACTAGTGATGAGGGGGTATGTGTATGTGTGCATGCATACGTGTGCAGGCCTGTGCATGTATGTGTGTGTGTGACCTCAAGTATCTGTGTGCATCCGCCGGAAGGGAGCTAAAGTTACCAACTGACTGGGTGGGTTGAGTCAAAAAGTCAGTCGTTGAACCCACATCCATCCAGTGACCAGACCACATAGTGATGGATGGAGTGATACTTCAGACTTCCCCCTCTTCCCCCACTCCTCCCGTTTAGCTGGAGATCTGCCATTCAGCCCATTCTGTCCCATGTCCCTCCCTCCCTTCCTTCCTTCCTCCCTCCCTGCTGCTCTCCTCAGGCCCTCGCAGGTGTCCCTTCCGTCTGGTGACCTGACCCTTGACCTATGCCCTCTCACACCTGGGAGACTCCTCCCACTGCAGCATGCCCTATGAACTCTGACCCCAGCCTGTTGTAACTCTGCCTGGCTACCTGCTAAACACATTAGGACCTAGTCCAGGAGCTTGTTGGTACCAGAACTTTCTCTGTGTTCTGAAATAAAGAGCCAGAGGGTTGATTCTGATTGGAATGTTGCTTAGGGTCTATTGGAGGTGGGTAGAGACCAAGGATTTGAAAGCAAGCTACTATTTTTAACTGCTGACTGGGCTCCAATTCATAAAGTGTCTCAGAGTAGGAGTGCTGATATGGGATCAGTGCTGCCTTTTAGATGATTATGCATAAGATGAAATGGACAGGGAAAACCTGATCCTAGATCAGCACTTCTACTCTAAGATGCTTTATGGGCCCTTGCCTATAGGAGACGGTGCGACGATTAAAAAAAAGGGGTCATCTATCTTCCTGAAGCAGACAGAAGGTGGCAGTCCTCCCTCACAACTCTGGTTGACTGAACCACACTGACACCCTTAGAACAACCTCACACTGTCACTACCATCACTGCTGTTTCAGGTGTGGGCTCCCGAGTGGCGCAGCGGTCTAAGGCACTGCATCTCAGTGCAAGAGGCGTCACTACAGACCTTGGTTCATTTCCAGACTGTATCACAACTGGCCGTGATCGGGAGTCCCATAGGGCAGTGCACAGTGTCGTCTGGATTTGAATTTGTTCTTAACTGACTGGCCTAGTTAAATAAAGGTTGAATAAAAATAAATATCATTGCTTCAGGTGACTAAATGGTTGGAGCATAATAATAATTTGGTGGGTGCTTATATTTGTCAAGTGTGTATTTATACATATGTGTGAATTGGAAATGTGTTTCATGCATATCCTATCTCCCCCTGAGACACCGTGGGAGAGTGGGTTCTCCAACTCCCCCTGAGACACCCTGGGAGAGTGGGTTCTCCAACTCCCCCTGAGACACCATGGGAGAATGGGTTCTCCAACTCCCCCTGAGACACCCTGGGAGAGTGGGTTCTTCAACTCCCCCTGAGACACCCTGGGAGAGTGGGTTCTCCAACTCCACCTGAGACACCCTGGGAGAGTGGGTTCTCCAACTCCCCCTGAGACACCCTGGGAGAGTGGGTTCTCCAACTCAAATACTGAATATGTGTGTTCAGTCGCTATTCCAACAGTTTTGACTTGATTTGAAGCACATCAGATTCCACCACTGTTTGATGTTGTTTCAGCCTGTCTGATGCCTGTTTTGACAGTTGCCGGTTTCTTCAACCCTGAAGGCTTTGGTGCATCCGATAGAAGGGTTCAATAGACTGTAAAAACTCTGCATTTGATCCAGTTGGGCAGCCCCACCTTTCCCTTTACAGCTACCATGATGCCACTGATCTACTCAACAGTCTATTCCATACCTGGGGTCTGAGTTATGGAGAACTGTCTGTATGAATGATCTACTTTAATGGAGAACTGTCGGTTTCTATGCCTTGTCTGAGCCATGGTGCACTCTGTCTGTCTGGCTGGCTGGGCTGGCTGGTTTATTCTATTCCTTCTGTTTCTATACCTTATGTCTGAGCTAGGGTGCACTGTTTGGCTGTATGGCTGATCTACTCTGTCTGTATCTATACGCTGCGTCTGAGCGGTGGAGTTCTGTCTGTATGAGGCTGATCTACTCTGTCTGTATCTATACGCAGTGTCTAAGTGGTGGACTTCTGTCTGTATGAGACGGCCCCCCAGGTTGAGGAGACAGACCACCACTGCACTGAATAGCTATGATGTGGTGGGAGAGGAGGACTTGGTGATTTGGTGTACTTTGTGGAGCTGCAAATTAACCATTCCCACAAAAATTAATGTGAGCATAATCGAGGGTAGAACGATCTCCTCCAGTACATTACTGCACTTCAAGTACCCCAGGGCTTTTAAAGCAAACAAAGTGAGAGAGAGGGGATGAATAAGAGAGAGATGAGAGAGAGAATTATACCACACAGAAGAAAACCACAGAGCATCAGAGAGAAAGTGGGAAAAAGATAGAAAGAGAGCAAGAGAGAGAGCAAAAGGGAGCGATAGAGAGAGAATGACAGGAAGAGCCGCAGCACTTGCCGCACATTGCGCTATCCACACACACAGACTACCCTCCCTCCCTTCCTCTCCTCCTCCTGTTCACCATGGTCACTAACTACACTTCTCTTTTATTCTTCCCTTCTTTCGTTGCCAGGCAGGATTGTGTTTAATTGTATCATAATGACGAATGAGGTCTGAGGCTTGGCTGGGATTTTACTGGGTGGTTTCTTCTACCTCGTGTGGTGATGCGCAGCGGTGCACTTGACAAAAAACACTGTGCATGTGCGTTTCTCAAAAGAGCGCAGTCCACCCCCACCACCACAGCCGATGCCAAATTATTTAATCACAGTGATTGGTTAGATGTTGGAGGTTGGATGCCATGTGTGGTTGGGGAGGTTTAAATGCCTCACATGTGTGTGCTCCCTGTACAGTGCGTGGTGGATGGTGGCTCTGCAGTATACTCAGAGGAACCCTGAGGCTATCTATCTACCACAGTCATCTCATAATTAGCACAAGGGGGTTTGGAGAGCGCTGCCAAATATGTGCCATTTACAGTACGTCTTTACTTGTTTTGGGGTCGGACAAATTGCAGTGTTGATTTGGAGCAGGGGAGCTTGTTCCCTCTCAGGATAAACAAGCGGGATGTAATGCAGGCCTACATAGGGATGCAATCGGCTCAGTGTTTTGAAATAAATACATCGAACTTTCGTCCTTATCAGAGGAAGCAATAGGAAAATCATGACTTTGCATTGCCCATTGAAGTAATGTCCCAAATCAATGCACAGCTTGTTTCCTTTTAACTGTCCTATATAGTGCCTGGTGTGATCACTATTTGTTTCATTCAGGCCACCATGCAGGCGATTAACCATGATTTCTGCCTCTCAGTCTAATGGAACTGATTGAACTGATTGAACTGGTCATGCCTGGAAGTAGTTAACGGTTTAGCGTGTTACTTCGAATGCTTTGGTTCTGCCGTTGTCACTGGTGATTCTCGCGCCTTTTATCACAAAATGGCCCTATAAACTCTTATTCCAATAAAAAATACATGTTTCCTACGTGATTGAGACAGACCATGGGTGAGACCTTTGGTCCAGAGTCAGTCACGTCCTCATGTGGGTTTAAGATTAAAAATAAATTAGTGTGAATAAAAACTGAAATTGTCTCGCTATTTTCTGTCTGTGTATTTATTATTTAAATGTGATATTCAAAGTTGTCCATCTCTCTCTCTCTCTATCTCTCTTTCTCTCTCTTTCTCGCCTGCCAGGTAACCTTTCCCACCTATTGGACAAAATTCCTAAAGTTCCAAGACACTCAATCATAAAATTAACTAGGAGGTGACCACGCCTTACTCCAGACTCACCGCAGGAGATATGCTGGCACAATAACGTGTCTCTGAAATGCGCTCATCACAAAATAAGGTTAAATAATATGTAGCTGTTTTATGAGCTGACAATTACCTTCGTGATATGATGGTATTTACGGTTGTCAGCGCGCGTCCGGTGCGCCACTGGTTGCTGGTTATCACCATGCGTTTTATTGCGTTCTCCATGGCTTTTCAACAGGACAGGAGCAGGTATGAAACAACTATAATTTGCAGTTGCCGCTAATTAAATTATATGTGCGGTGATGATGCAGGCTAAATCGCATTGTTTATTTACCTACTGATCATGACTGTAGGTTATTAATCTCATGACACCTGACGATCCATGTTTAGAGACTTTTCTTTACTGTTCTACTACTTACAGTTACTATATTCTAAAGTCTGTGAATTGTTAGACCAACTTGGTTTGGGAGTAATCACTCAATAGTCTCCTTTTCCTAGCCTTATTATATACCACTTTGGTGTGGAGGTATGCACCCCTCAAAATGACTGCCTCTGGCATTTTGGACTGACGATTGTAGGAAAGGTTTAACATCAGCTACACAGTAAATGGTATCCAATCTCCCCTGCAGTTTTGTTTAGTTCCCTATTTTTAATGAAACAGCAATTATTGCCATTTGGAATACAGCATGTGTGTGTTGAGGCTTCTCTCCACTGCATGTGAACCTAGAAGGTGTTTCATAAGTAATTACAACAGCTCCAAATGACTTCCAGTCATAGAAATAGAATGTGTGTTCCAGAGTTCTGCTGTATTTACACAACGCTTTGTAATAGTGACTCCATATGAATATGTTGTTACCAATTGATTATAGATCCTCTTCCACAAGCCTTAGAGAGCCTCTGCACTCTCAACTATACAGTAGGTTGTCCAAAATGTGGACTGGTACTGTGTGTATATAGAGTCCCAGTCCACATTTTGGGCATACCTACCCACACTTTATTTTTTTTACATTGTAGAATAATAGTAAAGATATCAAAACTATGAAATAGCCCATATGGAATCATGTAGTAACCAAAAAAGTGTAAAACAAATCAAAATAAATGTTACATTTGAGATTCTTCAAAGTAGCCACCCTTTGTCTTGATGACAGCTTTGCACACTCTTGGCATTCTCTCAACCAGCTCCATGAGGTAGTCACCTGGAATGGATTTAAATTAACTGGTGTGCCATGTTAAACGTTAATTGGAGGAATTTCTTTCCTTCTTAATGTGTTTGAGCCCATCAGTTGTGTTGTGACAAGGTAGGGGTGGTATACAGAAGACAGCCCTATATGGTAAAATACCAAGTCCATATTATGGCAAGAACAGCTTAAATAAGCAAAGAGAAACGACAGCCCATTCATGAAGGTCAGTCAATCTGGAAATTTCAAGAACTTTGAAAGTTTCAAGTGCAATCGCAAAAACCATCAAGCGCTATGAGCTGCACCTCAGATTGCATCCCAAATAAATGCTTCACAGAGTAACAGACACAGCTCAACATCAACTGTGTGAATCAGGCCTTCATGGTTGAATTGCTGCAATTAAACCACTACTATTTATTTTAATCTTTATTTAACTAGGTAAGTCAGTTAAGAACAAGTTCTTATTTTCATTGACAGCCTAAGAACAGTGGGTTAACTGCCTGTCCCGGGTCCAGAAAGACAGATTTGTACCTTGTCAGCTCAGGGGTTTGAACTTGCAACCTTCCGGTTACTAGTCCAACGCTCTAACGCTCTAACCACTAGGCTACCCTAATGCCCCAGGACACCAATAAGAAAAAGAGACTTGCTTGGGCCAAGAAACACAAGCATTGGACATTAGACCGATGGAAATCTGTCCTTTGGTCTGATGAGTCCAAATTTGAGAATTTTGGTTCCAACTGTTGTGTCTTTGCGAGAAGCAGAGTAGGTGAATGGATGATCTCTGCATGTGTGGTTCCCACCGTGAAGCATGGAGGAGGTGTGATGGTGTGGGGTTGCTTTGCTGGTGACACATTTATTTAGAATTCAAGGCACACTTAACCAACAAGGCTACCACAGCATTCTGCAGCAATACGCCATCCCATCTGGTTTGCGCTATCATTTGTTTTTCAACAGGACAATGACCCAACACACCTCCAGGCTGTGTAAGAGTTATTTGACCAAGAAGGAGAGTGATGGAGTGCTGCATCAGATGATCTGGCCACAATCTCCTGACCTCAACCCAATTGAGATGGTTTGGGATGAGTTGGACCGCAGAGTGAAGGAAAAGCAGCCAACAAGTGCTCAGCGTATGTGGGAACTCCTTCAAGATGGTTGAAAAAGCATTCCAGGTGAAGCTGGTTGAGAGAATGCCAAGAGTGTGCAAAGCTGTCATCAAGGCAAAGGGTGGCTACTTTGAAGATTTGTTTAACACTTTTTTGGATACTTAATGATTCCAAATGTGTTATTTTATTGTTTTGATTTCTTCACAATGTAGAAAATATTAAAAAATAAAGAAAAACCCTTGAATGAGTAGGTGTGTCCAAACTTTTGACTGGTACTGTATATATGTATGTGTGTGTGTGTTTAGTCATACTGTTGAAGAGAGAAACAGTGTAGCAACACAAATAAGGCATTGATGACAACAACTATAGCCATGGTAGTGCAGAAACCTTGTGGTCTTTCTTAATTGTGGCAGATGAACCATTAACCCACTCTTCCTCTCCATCCACCCACCTTTCCATCTCACTCCATCCACCCCTCCATCTATCTACCTATCCATCCATCCCCCCAGGACAGTGAGGGCCGTGTCTGGGCCTCTCGGTGGGCCGTCGGCGTCCGTGGGGCTCTGCACCTTTGGCTCGTCTACTGCCTGCTGTTTAGGCTGGAGGAATGTCATGGGTGTCTGCCAGCGTAAGTCAGCGGCCACTGGGCAAGTCCTCCAGAAACAACAACAATGCAACAATACACCAGCCGAGGTTATCATATGTGTTTACCTGCTCTCTCTGACCATCTAGCTGTGTGCAACAAGCCTTGCAGGAATGGAGTCTGTGTGGGTCCAGACAAGTGCTCCTGCTCTGTGGGATACAAGGGCCAGAAATGTGACCAAGGTGGCTATCTTTGACTCTATATGATTCATGCATGTTGATTTAAGATTCTGTATGATTCAAGCATGTTGATTCCAGATACTATGTGATTCATGCATGTTGATTCCTGGTTATTGATTCCAGTTATTATGATTGATTCATGCATGCTGATCTTGATATGATTCCTGATCCTGATTGTTGTTGGTTGTTGATTCCAGATGTTAATGAGTGTGGTCTCCCAGAGCGACGATGCTCCAACAGCTGTATGAACACCCAGGGTAGTTACCGGTGTTACTGCGACCCCGGATACTACCTCATGACAGATGGTTCAACCTGCACCAGTACATACCAGTTCAAACCGGTTTCTGCCCAATTTCCTGGAACATCATGTCCCAACCATTGTTGAAATACCACGCGCGGGTAGAAGTCGCCCTCAGGCACTGATCTAGGATCAGCTCACCAACTTCTAAACTCTAACATTATACACTAGGGGGTACAATGCAAAACCGATCATAGATCAGCTTCTTGGGGGCAACTTCATCCTACTGTGATACCACAGGGCTCAGTGTCAGGACTGCATGTACTGGCGTGCTGATATGGGTCAAATGTTATTATAGACAAGGGGTAAAGTTTCAGTGGTTCTGGATCTTGATTGGCTGCTCAGCTTCCCCGTCAGCTACATACCTCCAGTCTGGATGATCCATTACCCAGAACCCCCCTGTCGTCCACGGGTCAATAGCGTCAAGTCTTATTCACTTGATCTAGAGTTTGACATTTGTTGTAGTGGGCACAGGGTTGGGTATTTTACTGTATGGTACAGTCAGGGTTGGGTGGGTTACGTTATGGTACAGTCAGGGTTGGGTAGGTTACTATATGGTACAGTCAGGGTTGGGTAGGTTACTGTATGGTACAGTCAGGGTTGGGTAGGTTACGTTATGGTACAGTCAGGGTTGGGTAGGTTACTATATGGTACAGTCAGGGTTGGGTAGGTTACTGTATGGTACAGTCAGGGTTGGGTAGGTTACTGTATGGTACAGTCAGGGTTGGGTAGGTTACTGTATGGTACAGTCAGGGTTGGGTAGGTTACTGTATGGTACAGTCAGGGTTGGGTAGGTTACTGTATGGTACAGTCAGGGTTGGGTAGGTTACTGTATGGTACAGTCAGGGTTGGGTAGGTTACTGTATGGTACAGTCAGGGTTGGGTAGGTTACTGTATGGTACAGTCAGGGTTGGGTAGGTTACTGTATGGTACAGTCAGGGTTGGGTAGGTTACTGTATGGTACAGTCAGGGTTGGGTAGGTTACTGTATGGTACAGTCAGGGTTGGGTAGGTTAATTTATGGTACAGTCAGGGTTGGGTAGGTTAATTTATGGTACAGTCAGGGTTGGGTAGGTTACTGTACGGTACAGTCAGGGTTGGGTAGGTTACTGTATGGTACAGTCAGGGTTGGGTAGGTTACTGTATGGTACAGTCAGGGTTGGGTAGGTTACTGTATGGTACAGTCAGGGTTGGGTAGGTTAATTTATGGTACAGTCAGGGTTGGGTAGGTATCTATGGTACAGTCAGGGTTGGGTAGGTTATTGTATGGTACAGTCAGGTTTGGGTGGGTTACTGTATGGTACAGTCAGTGTTGGGTAGGTTACGTTATTGTACAGTCAGGGTTGGGTAGGTTACTGTTTGGTACAGTCAGGGTTGGGTAGGTTACTGTATGGTACAGTCAGGGTTGGGCAGGTTATTGTATGGTACAGTCAGGGTTGGGTGGGTTACTGTATGGTACAGTCAGGGTTGGGTGGGTTACTTTATGGTACGGTCAGGGTTGGGTAGGTTACTGTATGGTACAGTCAGGGTTGGGTAGGTTACTGTATGGTACAGTCAGGGTTGGGCCGGTTACTGTATGGTACAGTCAGGGTTGGGTAGGTATCTATGGGACAGTCAGGGTTGGGTGGGTTACTTTATGGTACAGTCAGGGTTGGGTAGGTTACTGTATGGTACAGTCAGGGTTGGGTAGGTTACTGTATGGTACAGTCAGGGTTGGGTAGGTTACTGTATGGTACAGTCAGGGTTGGGTGGGTTACTGTATGGTACAGTCAGGGTTGGGTAGGTTACTGTATGGTACAGTAAGGGTTGGGTTGGGTAGGTTACTGTATGGTACAGTCAGGGTTGGGCAGGTTACTGTATGGTACAGTCAGGGTTGGGTGGGTTACTGTATGGTACAGTCAGGGTTGGGTTGGTTACTGTATGGTACAGTCAGGGTTGGGCAGGTTACTGTATGGTACAGTCAGGGTTGGGTGGGTTACTTTATGGTACAGTCAGGGTTGGGTAGGTTACTGTATGGTACAGTCAGGGTTGGGTGGGTTACTGTATGGTACAGTCAGGGTTGGGTAGGTTACTGTATGGTACAGTCAGGGTTGGGTAGGTTACTGTATGGTACAGTCAGGGTTGGGTAGGTATCTATGGTACAGTCAGGGTTGGGTGGGTTATTGTATGGTACAGTCAGGTTTGGGTGGGTTACGTTATGGTACAGTCAGGGTTGGGTAGATTACTTTATAGTACAGTCAGGGTTGGGTAGGTTACTGTATGGTACAGTCAGGGTTGCATAGGTATCTATGGTACAGTCAGGGTTGGGTAGGTTACTGTATGGTACAGTCAGGGTTGGGCAGGTTACTGTATGGTACAGTCAGGGTTGGGTGGGTTACTGTCTGGTACAGTCAGGGTTGGGTTGGTTACTGTATGGTACAGTCAGGGTTGGGCAGGTTACTGTATGGTACAGTCAGGGTTGGGTAGGTTACTGTATGGTACAGTCAGGGTTGCATAGGTATCTATGGTACAGTCAGGGTTGGGTGGGTTACTGTATGGTACAGTCAGGGTTGGGTAGGTTACTGTATGGTACAGTCAGGGTTGGGTAGGTTACTGTATGGTACAGTCAGGGTTGGGTGGGTTACTGTATGGTACAGTCAGGGTTGGGTAGGTTACGTTATTGTACAGTCAGGGTTGGGTAGGTTAATTTATTGTACAGTCAGGGTTGGGTGGGTTACTGTATGGTACAGTCAGGTTTGGGTGGGTTACGTTATGGTACAGTCAGGGTTGGGTAGGTTACGTTATGGTACCGTCAGGGTTGGGTGGGTTACTTTATAGTACAGTCAGGGTTGGGTAGGTTACTGTATGGTACAGTCAGGGTTGGGTAGGTTACTGTATGGTACAGTCAGGGTTGGGTAGGTATCTATGGTACAGTCAGGGTTGGGTAGGTTACTGTATGGTACAGTCAGGGTTGGGTAGGTTACTGTATGGTACAGTCAGGGTTGGGTGGGTTACGTTATGGTACAATCAGGGTTGGGTGGGTTACTGTATGGTACAGTCAGGGTTGGGTAGGTTACTGTATGGTACAGTCAGGGTTGGGTAGGTTACTGTATGGTACAGTCAGGGTTGGGTAGGTTACTGTATGGTACAGTCAGGGTTGGGTGGGTTACTGTATGGTACAGTCAGGGTTGGGTGGGTTACTTTATGGTACAGTCAGGGTTGAGTAGGTTACTGTATGGTACAGTCAGGGTTGGGTAGGTTACTGTATGGTACAGTCAGGGTTGGGTAGGTATCTATGGTACAGTCAGGGTTGGGTAGGTTACTGTATGGTACAGTCAGGGTTGGGCAGGTTACTGTATGGTACAGTCAGGGTTGGGTGGGTTACTGTATGGTACAGTCAGGGTTGGGTAGGTTACTGTATGGTACAGTCAGGGTTGCATAGGTATCTATGGTACAGTCAGGGTTGGGTGGGTTACTATATGGTACAGTCAGGGTTGGGTAGGTTACTGTATGGTACAGTCAGGGTTGGGTAGGTTACTGTATGGTACAGTCAGGGTTGGGTGGGTTACTGTATGGTACAGTCAGGGTTGGGTAGGTTACGTTATTGTACAGTCAGGGTTGGGTAGGTTAATTTATTGTACAGTCAGGGTTGGGTGGGTTACTGTATGGTACAGTCAGGTTTGGGTGGGTTACGTTATGGTACAGTCAGGGTTGGGTAGGTTACGTTATGGTACCGTCAGGGTTGGGTGGGTTACTTTATAGTACAGTCAGGGTTGGGTAGGTTACTGTATGGTACAGTCAGGGTTGGGTAGGTTACTGTATGGTACAGTCAGGGTTGGGTAGGTATCTATGGTACAGTCAGGGTTGGGTAGGTTACTGTATGGTACAGTCAGGGTTGGGTAGGTTACTGTATGGTACAGTCAGGGTTGGGTGGGTTACGTTATGGTACAATCAGGGTTGGGTGGGTTACTGTATGGTACAGTCAGGGTTGGGTAGGTTACTGTATGGTACAGTCAGGGTTGGGTAGGTTACTGTATGGTACAGTCAGGGTTGGGTAGGTTACTGTATGGTACAGTCAGGGTTGGGTGGGTTACTGTATGGTACAGTCAGGGTTGGGTGGGTTACTTTATGGTACAGTCAGGGTTGGGTAGGTTACTGTATGGTACAGTCAGGGTTGGGTAGGTTACTGTATGGTACAGTCAGGGTTGGGTAGGTATCTATGGTACAGTCAGGGTTGGGTAGGTTACTGTATGGTACAGTCAGGGTTGGGCAGGTTACTGTATGGTACAGTCAGGGTTGGGTGGGTTACTGTATGGTACAGTCAGGGTTGGGTAGGTTACTGTATGGTACAGTCAGGGTTGGGTAGGTTACTGTATGGTACAGTCAGGGTTGGGTGGGTTACTGTATGGTACAGTCAGGGTTTGGTGGGTTACTTTATGGTACAGTCAGGGTTGGGTAGGTTACTGTATGGTACAGTCAGGGTTGGGTAGGTTACTGTATGGTACAGTCAGGGTTGGGTAGGTATCTATGGTACAGTCAGGGTTGGGTAGGTTACTGTATGGTACAGTCAGGGTTGGGTGGGTTACTTTATGGTACAGTCAGGGTTGGGTAGGTTACTGTATGGTACAGTCAGGGTTGGGTGGGTTACTGTATGGTACAGTCAGGGTTGGGTAGGTTACGTTATTGTACAGTCAGGGTTGGGTAGGTTAATTTATTGTACAGTCAGGGTTGGGTGGGTTACTGTATGGTACAGTCAGGTTTGGGTGGGTTACGTTATGGTACAGTCAGGGTTGGGTAGGTTACGTTATGGTACCGTCAGGGTTGGGTGGGTTACTTTATAGTACAGTCAGGGTTGGGTAGGTTACTGTATGGTACAGTCAGGGTTGGGTAGGTTACTGTATGGTACAGTCAGGGTTGGGTAGGTATCTATGGTACAGTCAGGGTTGGGTAGGTTACTGTATGGTACAGTCAGGGTTGGGTAGGTTACTGTATGGTACAGTCAGGGTTGGGTGGGTTACGTTATGGTACAATCAGGGTTGGGTGGGTTACTGTATGGTACAGTCAGGGTTGGGTAGGTTACTGTATGGTACAGTCAGGGTTGGGTAGGTTACTGTATGGTACAGTCAGGGTTGGGTAGGTTACTGTATGGTACAGTCAGGGTTGGGTGGGTTACTGTATGGTACAGTCAGGGTTGGGTAGGTTACTGTATGGTACAGTCAGGGTTGCATAGGTATCTATGGTACAGTCAGGGTTGGGTGGGTTACTATATGGTACAGTCAGGGTTGGGTAGGTTACTGTATGGTACAGTCAGGGTTGGGTAGGTTACTGTATGGTACAGTCAGGGTTGGGTGGGTTACTGTATGGTACAGTCAGGGTTGGGTAGGTTACGTTATTGTACAGTCAGGGTTGGGTAGGTTAATTTATTGTACAGTCAGGGTTGGGTGGGTTACTGTATGGTACAGTCAGGTTTGGGTGGGTTACGTTATGGTACAGTCAGGGTTGGGTAGGTTACGTTATGGTACCGTCAGGGTTGGGTGGGTTACTTTATAGTACAGTCAGGGTTGGGTAGGTTACTGTATGGTACAGTCAGGGTTGGGTAGGTTACTGTATGGTACAGTCAGGGTTGGGTAGGTATCTATGGTACAGTCAGGGTTGGGTAGGTTACTGTATGGTACAGTCAGGGTTGGGTAGGTTACTGTATGGTACAGTCAGGGTTGGGTGGGTTACGTTATGGTACAATCAGGGTTGGGTGGGTTACTGTATGGTACAGTCAGGGTTGGGTAGGTTACTGTATGGTACAGTCAGGGTTGGGTAGGTTACTGTATGGTACAGTCAGGGTTGGGTAGGTTACTGTATGGTACAGTCAGGGTTGGGTGGGTTACTGTATGGTACAGTCAGGGTTGGGTGGGTTACTTTATGGTACAGTCAGGGTTGGGTAGGTTACTGTATGGTACAGTCAGGGTTGGGTAGGTTACTGTATGGTACAGTCAGGGTTGGGTAGGTATCTATGGTACAGTCAGGGTTGGGTAGGTTACTGTATGGTACAGTCAGGGTTGGGCAGGTTACTGTATGGTACAGTCAGGGTTGGGTGGGTTACTGTATGGTACAGTCAGGGTTGGGTAGGTTACTGTATGGTACAGTCAGGGTTGGGTAGGTTACTGTATGGTACAGTCAGGGTTGGGTGGGTTACTGTATGGTACAGTCAGGGTTGGGTGGGTTACTTTATGGTACAGTCAGGGTTGGGTAGGTTACTGTATGGTACAGTCAGGGTTGGGTAGGTTACTGTATGGTACAGTCAGGGTTGGGTAGGTATCTATGGTACAGTCAGGGTTGGGTAGGTTACTGTATGGTACAGTCAGGGTTGGGTGGGTTACTTTATGGTACAGTCAGGGTTGGGTAGGTTACTGTATGGTACAGTCAGGGTTGGGTGGGTTACTGTATGGTACAGTCAGGGTTGGGTAGGTTACGTTATTGTACAGTCAGGGTTGGGTAGGTTAATTTATTGTACAGTCAGGGTTGGGTGGGTTACTGTATGGTACAGTCAGGCTTGGGTGGGTTACGTTATGGTACAGTCAGGGTTGGGTAGGTTACGTTATGGTACCGTCAGGGTTGGGTGGGTTACTTTATAGTACAGTCAGGGTTGGGTAGGTTACTGTATGGTACAGTCAGGGTTGGGTAGGTTACTGTATGGTACAGTCAGGGTTGGGTAGGTATCTATGGTACAGTCAGGGTTGGGTAGGTTACTGTATGGTACAGTCAGGGTTGGGTAGGTTACTGTATGGTACAGTCAGGGTTGGGTGGGTTACGTTATGGTACAATCAGGGTTGGGTGGGTTACTGTATGGTACAGTCAGGGTTGGGTAGGTTACTGTATGGTACAGTCAGGGTTGGGTAGGTTACTGTATGGTACAGTCAGGGTTGGGTAGGTTACTGTATGGTACAGTCAGGGTTGGGTGGGTTACTGTATGGTACAGTCAGGGTTGGGTGGGTTACTTTATGGTACAGTCAGGGTTGAGTAGGTTACTGTATGGTACAGTCAGGGTTGGGTAGGTTACTGTATGGTACAGTCAGGGTTGGGTAGGTATCTATGGTACAGTCAGGGTTGGGTAGGTTACTGTATGGTACAGTCAGGGTTGGGCAGGTTACTGTATGGTACAGTCAGGGTTGGGTAGGTTACTGTATGGTACAGTCAGGGTTGGGTAGGTTACTGTATGGTACAGTCAGGGTTGGGTAGGTTACTGTATGGTACAGTCAGGGTTGGGTGGGTTACTGTATGGTACAGTCAGGGTTGGGTGGGTTACTTTATGGTACAGTCAGGGTTGAGTAGGTTACTGTATGGTACAGTCAGGGTTGGGTAGGTTACTGTATGGTACAGTCAGGGTTGGGTAGGTATCTATGGTACAGTCAGGGTTGGGTAGGTTACTGTATGGTACAGTCAGGGTTGGGCAGGTTACTGTATGGTACAGTCAGGGTTGGGTGGGTTACTGTATGGTACAGTCAGGGTTGGGTAGGTTACTGTATGGTACAGTCAGGGTTGCATAGGTATCTATGGTACAGTCAGGGTTGGGTGGGTTACTATATGGTACAGTCAGGGTTGGGTAGGTTACTGTATGGTACAGTCAGGGTTGGGTAGGTTACTGTATGGTACTGTCAGGGTTGGTTGGGTTACTGTATGGTACAGTCAGGGTTGGGTAGGTTACGTTATTGTACAGTCAGGGTTGGGTAGGTTAATTTATTGTACAGTCAGGGTTGGTGTGGGTTACTGTATGGTACAGTCAGGTTTGGGTGGGTTACGTTATGGTACAGTCAGGGTTGGGTAGGTTACGTTATGGTACCGTCAGGGTTGGGTGGGTTACTTTATAGTACAGTCAGGGTTGGGTAGGTTACTGTATGGTACAGTCAGGGTTGGGTAGGTTACTGTATGGTACAGTCAGGGTTGGGTAGGTATCTATGGTACAGTCAGGGTTGGGTAGGTTACTGTATGGTACAGTCAGGGTTGGGTAGGTTACTGTATGGTACAGTCAGGGTTGGGTGGGTTACGTTATGGTACAATCAGGGTTGGGTGGGTTACTGTATGGTACAGTCAGGGTTGGGTAGGTTACTGTATGGTACAGTCAGGGTTGGGTAGGTTACTGTATGGTACAGTCAGGGTTGGGTAGGTTACTGTATGGTACAGTCAGGGTTGGGTGGGTTACTGTATGGTACAGTCAGGGTTGGGTGGGTTACTTTATGGTACAGTCAGGGTTGGGTAGGTTACTGTATGGTACAGTCAGGGTTGGGTAGGTTACTGTATGGTACAGTCAGGGTTGGGTAGGTATCTATGGTACAGTCAGGGTTGGGTAGGTTACTGTATGGTACAGTCAGGGTTGGGCAGGTTACTGTATGGTACAGTCAGGGTTGGGTGGGTTACTGTATGGTACAGTCAGGGTTGGGTAGGTTACTGTATGGTACAGTCAGGGTTGGGTGGGTTACTGTATGGTACAGTCAGGGTTGGGTGGGTTACTGTATGGTACAGTCAGGGTTGGGTTGGGTGGGTTACTGTATGGTACAGTCAGGGTTGGGTAGGTTACGTTATTGTACAGTCAGGGTTGGGTAGGTTACTGTATGGTACAGTCAGGGTTGGGTAGGTATCTATGGTACAGTCAGGGTTGGGCAGGTTACTGTATGGTACAGTCAGGGTTGGGTGGGTTACTGTATGGTACAGTCAGGGTTGGGTGGGTTACTTTATGGAACGGTCAGGGTTGGGTAGGTTACTGTATGGTACAGTCAGGGTTGGGTAGGTTACTGTATGGTACAGTCAGGGTTGGGTAGGTTACTGTATGGTACAGTCAGGGTTGGGTAGGTATCTATGGTACAGTCAGGGTTGGGTAGGTTACTGTATGGTACAGTCAGGGTTGGGTGGGTTACTTTATGGTACAGTCAGGGTTGGGTAGGTTACTGTATGGTACAGTCAGGGTTGGGTGGGTTACTGTATGGTACAGTCAGGGTTGGGTAGGTTACGTTATTGTACAGTCAGGGTTGGGTAGGTTAATTTATTGTACAGTCAGGGTTGGGTGGGTTACTGTATGGTACAGTCAGGTTTGGGTGGGTTACGTTATGGTACAGTCAGGGTTGGGTAGGTTACGTTATGGTACCGTCAGGGTTGGGTGGGTTACTTTATAGTACAGTCAGGGTTGGGTAGGTTACTGTATGGTACAGTCAGGGTTGGGTAGGTTACTGTATGGTACAGTCAGGGTTGGGTAGGTATCTATGGTACAGTCAGGGTTGGGTAGGTTACTGTATGGTACAGTCAGGGTTGGGTAGGTTACTGTATGGTACAGTCAGGGTTGGGTGGGTTACGTTATGGTACAATCAGGGTTGGGTGGGTTACTGTATGGTACAGTCAGGGTTGGGTAGGTTACTGTATGGTACAGTCAGGGTTGGGTAGGTTACTGTATGGTACAGTCAGGGTTGGGCAGGTTACTGTATGGTACAGTCAGGGTTGGGTAGGTTACTGTATGGTACAGTCAGGGTTGGGTAGGTTACTGTATGGTACAGTCAGGGTTGGGTAGGTTACTGTATGGTACAGTCAGGGTTGGGTGGGTTACTGTATGGTACAGTCAGGGTTGGGTGGGTTACTTTATGGTACAGTCAGGGTTGAGTAGGTTACTGTATGGTACAGTCAGGGTTGGGTAGGTTACTGTATGGTACAGTCAGGGTTGGGTAGGTATCTATGGTACAGTCAGGGTTGGGTAGGTTACTGTATGGTACAGTCAGGGTTGGGCAGGTTACTGTATGGTACAGTCAGGGTTGGGTGGGTTACTGTATGGTACAGTCAGGGTTGGGTAGGTTACTGTATGGTACAGTCAGGGTTGCATAGGTATCTATGGTACAGTCAGGGTTGGGTGGGTTACTATATGGTACAGTCAGGGTTGGGTAGGTTACTGTATGGTACAGTCAGGGTTGGGTAGGTTACTGTATGGTACAGTCAGGGTTGGTTGGGTTACTGTATGGTACAGTCAGGGTTGGGTAGGTTACGTTATTGTACAGTCAGGGTTGGGTAGGTTAATTTATTGTACAGTCAAGGTTGGTGTGGGTTACTGTATGGTACAGTCAGGTTTGGGTGGGTTACGTTATGGTACAGTCAGGGTTGGGTAGGTTACGTTATGGTACCGTCAGGGTTGGGTGGGTTACTTTATAGTACAGTCAGGGTTGGGTAGGTTACTGTATGGTACAGTCAGGGTTGGGTAGGTTACTGTATGGTACAGTCAGGGTTGGGTAGGTATCTATGGTACAGTCAGGGTTGGGTAGGTTACTGTATGGTACAGTCAGGGTTGGGAAGGTTACTGTATGGTACAGTCAGGGTTGGGTGGGTTACGTTATGGTACAATCAGGGTTGGGTGGGTTACTGTATGGTACAGTCAGGGTTGGGTAGGTTACTGTATGGTACAGTCAGGGTTGGGTAGGTTACTGTATGGTACAGTCAGGGTTGGGTAGGTTACTGTATGGTACAGTCAGGGTTGGGTGGGTTACTGTATGGTACAGTCAGGGTTGGGTGGGTTACTTTATGGTACAGTCAGGGTTGGGTAGGTTACTGTATGGTACAGTCAGGGTTGGGTAGGTTACTGTATGGTACAGTCAGGGTTGGGTAGGTATCTATGGTACAGTCAGGGTTGGGTAGGTTACTGTATGGTACAGTCAGGGTTGGGCAGGTTACTGTATGGTACAGTCAGGGTTGGGTGGGTTACTGTATGGTACAGTCAGGGTTGGGTAGGTTACTGTATGGTACAGTCAGGGTTGGGTGGGTTACTGTATGGTACAGTCAGGGTTGGGTGGGTTACTGTATGGTACAGTCAGGGTTGGGTTGGGTGGGTTACTGTATGGTACAGTCAGGGTTGGGTAGGTTACGTTATTGTACAGTCAGGGTTGGGTAGGTTACTGTATGGTACAGTCAGGGTTGGGTAGGTATCTATGGTACAGTCAGGGTTGGGCAGGTTACTGTATGGTACAGTCAGGGTTGGGTGGGTTACTGTATGGTACAGTCAGGGTTGGGTGGGTTACTTTATGGAACGGTCAGGGTTGGGTAGGTTACTGTATGGTACAGTCAGGGTTGGGTAGGTTACTGTATGGTACAGTCAGGGTTGGGTTGGGTAGGTTACTGTATGGTACAGTCAGGGTTGGGCAGGTTACTGTATGGTACAGTCAGGGTTGGGTGGGTTACTGTATGGTACAGTCAGGGTTGGGTGGGTTACTGTATGGTACAGTCAGGGTTGGGTAGGTTACTGTATGGTACAGTCAGGGTTGGGTAGGTTACTGTATGGTACAGTCAGGGTTGGGTGGGTTACTGTATGGTACAGTCAGGGTTGGGTGGGTTACTTTATGGTACAGTCAGGGTTGGGTAGGTTACTGTATGGTACAGTCAGGGTTGGGTAGGTTACGTTATGGTACAGTCAGGGTTGGGTAGGTATCTATGGTACAGTCAGGGTTGGGTAGGTTACTGTATGGTACAGTCAGGGTTGGGTAGGTTACTGTATGGTACAGTCAGGGTTGGGTGGGTTACGTTATGGTACAGTCAGGGTTGGGTGGGTTACTGTATGGTACAGTCAGGGTTGGGTAGGTTACTGTATGGTACAGTCAGGGTTGGGTTGGTTACTGTATGGTACAGTCAGGGTTGGGTAGGTTACTGTATGGTACAGTCAGGGTTGGGTAGGTATCTATGGTACAGTCAGGGTTGGGTAGGTTACTGTATGGTACAGTCAGGGTTGGGTAGGTTACTGTATGGTACAGTCAGGGTTGGGTGGGTTACGTTATGGTACAGTCAGGGTTGGGTGGGTTACTGTATGGTACAGTCAGGGTTGGGTAGGTTACTGTATGGTACAGTCACGGTTGGGTAGGTTACTGTATGGTACAGTCAGGGTTGGGTGGGTTACTGTATGGTACAGTCAGGGTTGGGTGGGTTACTGTATGGTACAGTCAGGGTTGGGTAGGTTACTGTATGGTACAGTCAGGGTTGGGTAGGTTACTGTATGGTACAGTCAGGGTTGGGTTGGGTAGGTTACTGTATGGTACAGTCAGGGTTGGGCAGGTTACTGTATGGTACAGTCAGGGTTGGGTGGGTTACTGTATGGTACAGTCAGGGTTGGGTGGGTTACTTTATGGTACAGTCAGGGTTGGGTAGGTTACTGTATGGTACAGTCAGGGTTGGGTAGGTATCTATGGTACAGTCAGGGTTGGGTGGGTTACTTTATGGTACAGTCAGGGTTGGGTAGGTTACTTTATGGTACAGTCAGGGTTGGGTAGGTTACTGTATGGTACAGTCAGGGTTGGGTGGGTTACTGTATGGTACAGTCAGGGTTGGGTAGGTTACTGTATGGTACAGTCAGGGTTGGGTAGGTTACTGTATGGTACAGTCAGGGTTGGGTGGGTTACTGTATGGTACTGTCAGGGTTGGGTGGGTTACTGTATGGTACAGTCAGGGTTGGGTAGGTTACTGTATGGTACAGTCAGGGTTGGGTAGGTTACTGTATGGTACAGTCAGGGTTGGGTGGGTTACTGTATGGTACAGTCAGGGTTGGGTGGGTTACTTTATGGTACAGTCAGGGTTGGGTAGGTTACTGTATGGTACAGTCAGGGTTGGGTAGGTTACTGTATGGTACAGTCAGGGTTGGGTAGGTATCTATGGTACAGTCAGGGTTGGGTAGGTTACTGTATGGTACAGTCAGGGTTGGGTAGGTTACTGTATGGTACAGTCAGGGTTGGGTGGGTTACGTTATGGTACAGTCAGGGTTGGGTGGGTTACTGCATGGTACAGTCAGGGTTGGGTAGGTTACTGTATGGTACAGTCAGGGTTGGGTTGGGTAGGTTACTGTATGGTACAGTCAGGGTTGGGCAGGTTACTGTATGGTACAGTCAGGGTTGGGTGGGTTACTGTATGGTACAGTCAGGGTTGGGTTGGTTACTGTATGGTACAGTCAGGGTTGGGTAGGTATCTATGGTACAGTCAGGGTTGGGTGGGTTACTTTATGGTACAGTCAGGGTTGGGTAGGTTACTTTATGGTACAGTCAGGGTTGGGTAGGTTACTGTATGGTACAGTCAGGGTTGGGTGGGTTACTGTATGGTACAGTCAGGGTTGGGTAGGTTACTGTATGGTACAGTCAGGGTTGGGTAGGTTACTGTATGGTACAGTCAGGGTTGGGTGGGTTACTGTATGGTACAGTCAGGGTTGGGTGGGTTACTGTATGGTACAGTCAGGGTTGGGTAGGTTACTGTATGGTACAGTCAGGGTTGGGTAGGTTACTGTATGGTACAGTCAGGGTTGGGTAGGTTACTGTATGGTACAGTCAGGGTTGGGTAGGTTACGTTATGGTACAGTCAGGGTTGGGTAGGTTAATTTATTGTACAGTCAGGGTTGGGTGGGTTACTGTATGGTACAGTCAGGTTTGGGTGGGTTACGTTATGGTACAGTCAGGGTTGGGTAGGTTACGTTATGGTACCGTCAGGGTTGGGTAGGTTACGTTATGGTACAGTCAGGGTTGGGTAGGTTACGTTATGGTACAGTCAGGGTTGGGTAGGTTACTGTATGGTACAGTCAGGGTTGGGTAGGTTACTGTATGGTACAGTCAGGGTTGGGTGGGTTACTGTATGGTACAGTCAGGGTTGGGTGGGTTACTTTATGGTACAGTCAGGGTTGGGTGGGTTACTGTATGGTACAGTCAGGGTTGGGTAGGTTACTGTATGGTACAGTCAGGGTTGGGTAGGTATCTATGGTACAGTCAGGGTTGGGTAGGTTACTGTATGGTACAGTCAGGGTTGGGTAGGTTACTGTATGGTACAGTCAGGGTTGGGTGGGTTACGTTATGGTACAGTCAGGGTTGGGTGGGTTACTGTATGGTACAGTCAGGGTTGGGTAGGTTACTGTATGGTACAGTCACAGTTGGGTAGGTTACTGTATGGTACAGTCAGGGTTGGGTGGGTTACTGTATGGTACAGTCAGGGTTGGGTGGGTTACTGTATGGTACAGTCAGGGTTGGGTAGGTTACTGTATGGTACAGTCAGGGTTGGGTAGGTTACTGTATGGTACAGTCAGGGTTGGGTTGGGTAGGTTACTGTATGGTACAGTCAGGGTTGGGCAGGTTACTGTATGGTACAGTCAGGGTTGGGTGGGTTACTGTATGGTACAGTCAGGGTTGGGTAGGTTACTGTATGGTACAGTCAGGGTTGGGTAGGTTACTGTATGGTACAGTCAGGGTTGGGTAGGTATCTATGGTACAGTCAGGGTTGGGTAGGTTACTGTATGGTACAGTCAGGGTTGGGTGGGTTACGTTATGGTACAGTCAGGGTTGGGTGGGTTACGTTATGGTACAGTCAGGGTTGGGTGGGTTACTGTATGGTACAGTCAGGGTTGGGTATGTTACTGTATGGTACAGTCACGGTTGGGTAGGTTACTGTATGGTACAGTCAGGGTTGGGTGGGTTACTGTATGGTACAGTCAGGGTTGGGTGGGTTACTGTATGGTACAGTCAGGGTTGGGTTGGGTGGGTTACTGTATGGTACAGTCAGGGTTGGGTAGGTTACGTTATTGTACAGTCAGGGTTGGGTAGGTTACTGTATGGTACAGTCAGGGTTGGGTAGTTTACTGTATGGTACAGTCAGGGTTGGGCAGGTTACTGTATGGTACAGTCAGGGTTGGGTGGGTTACTGTATGGTACAGTCAGGGTTGGGTGGGTTACTTTATGGAACGGTCAGGGTTGGGTAGGTTACTGTATGGTACAGTCAGGGTTGGGTAGGTTACTGTATGGTACAGTCAGGGTTGGGTTGGGTAGGTTACTGTATGGTACAGTCAGGGTTGGGCAGGTTACTGTATGGTACAGTCAGGGTTGGGTGGGTTACTGTATGGTACAGTCAGGGTTGGGTTGGTTACTGTATGGTACAGTCAGGGTTGGGTAGGTATCTATGGTACAGTCAGGGTTGGGTGGGTTACTTTATGGTACAGTCAGGGTTGGGTAGGTTACTTTATGGTACAGTCAGGGTTGGGTAGGTTACTGTATGGTACAGTCAGGGTTGGGTGGGTTACTGTATGGTACAGTCAGGGTTGGGTAGGTTACTGTATGGTACAGTCAGGGTTGGGTAGGTTACTGTATGGTACAGTCAGGGTTGGGTGGGTTACTGTATGGTACAGTCAGGGTTGGGTGGGTTACTGTATGGTACAGTCAGGGTTGGGTATGTTACTGTATGGTACAGTCAGGGTTGGGTAGGTTACTGTATGGCACAGTCAGGGTTGGGTGGGTTACTGTATGGTACAGTCAGGGTTGGGTAGGTTACGTTATGGTACAGTCAGGGTTGGGTAGGTTAATTTATTGTACAGTCAGGGTTGGGTGGGTTACTGTATGGTACAGTCAGGTTTGGGTGGGTTACGTTATGGTACAGTCAGGGTTGGGTAGGTTACGTTATGGTACCGTCAGGGTTGGGTAGGTTACTGTATGGTACAGTCAGGGTTGGGTAGGTTACTGTATGGTACAGTCAGGGTTGGGTTGGTTACTGTATGGTACAGTCAGGGTTGGGTAGGTTACTGTATGGTACAGTCAGGGTTGGGTAGGTATCTATGGTACAGTCAGGGTTGGGTAGGTTACTGTATGGTACAGTCAGGGTTGGGTAGGTTACTGTATGGTACAGTCAGGGTTGGGTGGGTTACGTTATGGTACAGTCAGGGTTGGGTGGGTTACTGTATGGTACAGTCAGGGTTGGGTAGGTTACTGTATGGTACAGTCACGGTTGGGTAGGTTACTGTATGGTACAGTCAGGGTTGGGTGGGTTACTGTATGGTACAGTCAGGGTTGGGTGGGTTACTGTATGGTACAGTCAGGGTTGGGTAGGTTACTGTATGGTACAGTCAGGGTTGGGTAGGTTACTGTATGGTACAGTCAGGGTTGGGTTGGGTAGGTTACTGTATGGTACAGTCAGGGTTGGGCAGGTTACTGTATGGTACAGTCAGGGTTGGGTGGGTTACTGTATGGTACAGTCAGGGTTGGGTGGGTTACTTTATGGTACAGTCAGGGTTGGGTAGGTTACTGTATGGTACAGTCAGGGTTGGGTAGGTTACTGTATGGTACAGTCAGGGTTGGGTAGGTATCTATGGTACAGTCAGGGTTGGGTAGGTTACTGTATGGTACAGTCAGGGTTGGGTGGGTTACGTTATGGTACAGTCAGGGTTGGGTGGGTTACGTTATGGTACAGTCAGGGTTGGGTGGGTTACTGTATGGTACAGTCAGGGTTGGGTATGTTACTGTATGGTACAGTCACGGTTGGGTAGGTTACTGTATGGTACAGTCAGGGTTGGGTGGGTTACTGTATGGTACAGTCAGGGTTGGGTGGGTTACTGTATGGTACAGTCAGGGTTGGGTTGGGTGGGTTACTGTATGGTACAGTCAGGGTTGGGTAGGTTACGTTATTGTACAGTCAGGGTTGGGTAGGTTACTGTATGGTACAGTCAGGGTTGGGTAGGTTACTGTATGGTACAGTCAGGGTTGGGCAGGTTACTGTATGGTACAGTCAGGGTTGGGTGGGTTACTGTATGGTACAGTCAGGGTTGGGTGGGTTACTTTATGGAACGGTCAGGGTTGGGTAGGTTACTGTATGGTACAGTCAGGGTTGGGTAGGTTACTGTATGGTACAGTCAGGGTTGGGTTGGGTAGGTTACTGTATGGTACAGTCAGGGTTGGGCAGGTTACTGTATGGTACAGTCAGGGTTGGGTGGGTTACTGTATGGTACAGTCAGGGTTGGGTTGGTTACTGTATGGTACAGTCAGGGTTGGGTAGGTATCTATGGTACAGTCAGGGTTGGGTGGGTTACTTTATGGTACAGTCAGGGTTGGGTAGGTTACTTTATGGTACAGTCAGGGTTGGGTAGGTTACTGTATGGTACAGTCAGGGTTGGGTGGGTTACTGTATGGTACAGTAAGGGTTGGGTAGGTTACTGTATGGTACAGTCAGGGTTGGGTAGGTTACTGTATGGTACAGTCAGGGTTGGGTGGGTTACTGTATGGTACAGTCAGGGTTGGGTGGGTTACTGTATGGTACAGTCAGGGTTGGGTAGGTTACTGTATGGTACAGTCAGGGTTGGGTAGGTTACTGTATGGCACAGTCAGGGTTGGGTGGGTTACTGTATGGTACAGTCAGGGTTGGGTAGGTTACGTTATGGTACAGTCAGGGTTGGGTAGGTTAATTTATTGTACAGTCAGGGTTGGGTGGGTTACTGTATGGTACAGTCAGGTTTGGGTGGGTTACGTTATGGTACAGTCAGGGTTGGGTAGGTTACGTTATGGTACCGTCAGGGTTGGGTAGGTTACTGTATGGTACAGTCAGGGTTGGGTAGGTTACTGTATGGTACAGTCAGGGTTGGGTTGGTTACTGTATGGTACAGTCAGGGTTGGTTAGGTATCTATGGTACAGTCAGGGTTGGGTGGGTTACTTTATGGTACAGTCAGGGTTGGGTAGGTATCTATGGTACAGTCAGGGTTGGGTAGGTTACTGTATGGTACAGTCAGGGTTGGGTGGGTTACGTTATGGTACAGTCAGGGTTGGGTGGGTTACTGTATGGTACAGTCAGGGTTGGGTAGGTTACTGTATGGTACAGTCAGGGTTGGTTAGGTTACTGTATGGTACAGTCAGGGTTGGGTAGGTATCTATGGTACAGTCAGGGTTGGGTGGGTTACTTTATGGTACAGTCAGGGTTGGGTAGGTATCTATGGTACAGTCAGGGTTGGGTAGGTTACTGTATGGTACAGTCAGGGTTGGGTGGGTTACGTTATGGTACAGTCAGGGTTGGGTGGGTTACTGTATGGTACAGTCAGGGTTGGGTAGGTTACTGTATGGTACAGTCAGGGTTGGGTAGGTTACTGTATGGTACAGTCAGGGTTGGGTAGGTATCTATGGTACAGTCAGGGTTGGGTAGGTTACTGTATGGTACAGTCAGGGTTGGGTGGGTTACGTTATGGTACAGTCAGGTTTGGGTGGGTTACTGTATGGTACAGTCAGGGTTGGGTAGGTTACTGTATGGTACAGTCAGGGTTGGGTAGGTTACTGTATTGTACAGTCAGGGTTGGGTAGGTTACTGTATGGTACAGTCAGGGTTGGGTGGGTTACGTTATTGTACAGTCAGGGTTGGGTAGGTTACTGTATGGTACAGTCAGGGTTGGGTAGGTTACTGTATGGTACAGTCAGGGTTGGGCAGGTTACTGTATGGTACAGTCAGGGTTGGGTGGGTTACTTTATGGTATATTCAGGGTTGGGTAAGTTACTGTATGGTACAGTCAGGGTTGGGTAGGTTACTGTATGGTACAGTCAGGGTTGGGTTGGGTAGGTTACTGTATGGCACAGTCAGGTTTGGGCAGGTTACTGTATGGTACAGTCAGGGTTGGGTGGGTTACTGTAAGGTACAGTCAGGGTTGGGTTGGTTACTGTATGGTACAGTCAGGGTTGGGTAGGTTACTGTATGGTACAGTCAGGGTTGGGTAGGTATCTATGGTACAGTCAGGGTTGGGTAGGTTACTGTATGGTACAGTCAGGGTTGGGTAGGTTACTGTATGGTACAGTCAGGGTTGGGTGGGTTACGTTATGGTACAGTCAGGGTTGGGTGGGTTACTGTATGGCACAGTCAGGGTTGGGTAGGTTACTGTATGGTACAGTCAGGGTTGGGTTGGGTAGGTTACTGTATGGTACAGTCAGGGTTGGGCAGGTTACTGTATGGTACAGTCAGGGTTGGGTGGGTTACTGTATGGTACAGTCAGGGTTGGGTTGGTTACTGTATGGTACAGTCAGGGTTGGGTAGGTATCTATGGTACAGTCAGGGTTGGGTGGGTTACTTTATGGTACAGTCAGGGTTGGGTAGGTTACTTTATGGTACAGTCAGGGTTGGGTAGGTTACTGTATGGTACAGTCAGGGTTGGGTGGGTTACTGTATGGTACAGTCAGGGTTGGGTAGGTTACTGTATGGTACAGTCAGGGTTGGGTAGGTTACTGTATGGTACAGTCAGGGTTGGGTGGGTTACTGTATGGTACAGTCAGGGTTGGGTGGGTTACTGTATGGTACAGTCAGGGTTGGGTAGGTTACTGTATGGTACAGTCAGGGTTGGGTAGGTTACTGTATGGCACAGTCAGGGTTGGGTGGGTTACTGTATGGTACAGTCAGGGTTGGGTAGGTTACGTTATGGTACATTCAGGGTTGGGTAAGTTAATTTATTGTACAGTCAGGGTTGGGTGGGTTACTGTATGGTACAGTCAGGTTTGGGTGGGTTACGTTATGGTACAGTCAGGGTTGGGTAGGTTACGTTATGGTACCGTCAGGGTTGGGTAGGTTACTGTATGGTACAGTCAGGGTTGGGTAGGTTACTGTATGGTACAGTCAGGGTTGGGTTGGTTACTGTATGGTACAGTCAGGGTTGGTTAGGTATCTATGGTACAGTCAGGGTTGGGTGGGTTACTTTATGGTACAGTCAGGGTTGGGTAGGTATCTATGGTACAGTCAGGGTTGGGTAGGTTACTGTATGGTACAGTCAGGGTTGGGTGGGTTACGTTATGGTACAGTCAGGGTTGGGTGGGTTACTGTATGGTACAGTCAGGGTTGGGTAGGTTACTGTATGGTACAGTCAGGGTTGGTTAGGTTACTGTATGGTACAGTCAGGGTTGGGTAGGTATCTATGGTACAGTCAGGGTTGGGTGGGTTACTTTATGGTACAGTCAGGGTTGGGTAGGTATCTATGGTACAGTCAGGGTTGGGTAGGTTACTGTATGGTACAGTCAGGGTTGGGTGGGTTACGTTATGGTACAGTCAGGGTTGGGTGGGTTACTGTATGGTACAGTCAGGGTTGGGTAGGTTACTGTATGGTACAGTCAGGGTTGGGTAGGTTACTGTATGGTACAGTCAGGGTTGGGTAGGTATCTATGGTACAGTCAGGGTTGGGTAGGTTACTGTATGGTACAGTCAGGGTTGGGTGGGTTACGTTATGGTACAGTCTGGTTTGGGTGGGTTACTGTATGGTACAGTCAGGGTTGGGTAGGTTACTGTATGGTACAGTCAGGGTTGGGTAGGTTACTGTATTGTACAGTCAGGGTTGGGTAGGTTACTGTATGGTACAGTCAGGGTTGGGTGGGTTACGTTATTGTACAGTCAGGGTTGGGTAGGTTACTGTATGGTACAGTCAGGGTTGGGTAGGTTACTGTATGGTACAGTCAGGGTTGGGCAGGTTACTGTATGGTACAGTCAGGGTTGGGTGGGTTACTTTATGGTATATTCAGGGTTGGGTAAGTTACTGTATGGTACAGTCAGGGTTGGGTAGGTTACTGTATGGTACAGTCAGGGTTGGGTTGGGTAGGTTACTGTATGGCACAGTCAGGTTTGGGCAGGTTACTGTATGGTACAGTCAGGGTTGGGTGGGTTACTGTAAGGTACAGTCAGGGTTGGGTTGGTTACTGTATGGTACAGTCAGGGTTGGGTAGGTTACTGTATGGTACAGTCAGGGTTGGGTAGGTATCTATGGTACAGTCAGGGTTGGGTAGGTTACTGTATGGTACAGTCAGGGTTGGGTAGGTTACTGTATGGTACAGTCAGGGTTGGGTGGGTTACGTTATGGTACAGTCAGGGTTGGGTGGGTTACTGTATGGTACAGTCAGGGTTGGGTAGGTTACTGTATGGCACAGTCAGGGTTGGGTAGGTTAATTTATGAATGTAATTTGTTACAGTTACTGGTTACTTGTCCAAAATTGTTAATTCTTACATAACTTGTAGATGATCCAAACTCAGTAACGTAATGTAAAAACATCCTTTCTAAATTTAAAGGTAATACTAGAAGTAATTTAGAAAGGTAGACCTATCTGTAATCTGATTACAATATTTTTGCTGGTAATGTTAGTTTTTTTGTAATACATTACTCCCCAACCCTGTGGGGGCAATATAGAGGAGCAACTGTTAACTGGTGTAATCAATCTAAAGCAAGGAATATAATATGAGTATGACATAAGACCAAACCAAACTGGTTTCATATCACTGCTTGTGAGTCTTACAGTACAGCACATGGTTTGTGTGTGGTGGCATGTGTTCGTTCCAACCATCCATTTCTGCCTTGACTCTCAGCCAGTTTATCCTGTGTTCTCTTCCAGAAGAGCCTGAGTGCTCCTCCGCACGCTGCCAGTTCGGTTGCCAGATCGACCGGTGGGGAGAGGTGCGCTGTCTGTGTGCCACCGGCCTCCACCTGGCCGCCGACAACAGGACCTGTGAAGGTGGGCTTCCTCGGCAACCCCATGATAACCCCATTGCCATGGCAACCCCCAAACTCCTCCCTCCCCTCTAGTTCTTTCAGTTCCAATGCCATGGGAAGAAGTAAGGGGGGACTGGGATTGGGAAACAGCCCAGAGTTTGGTGCATTCCTTTGGCATTACTATGGGGTATACTGTGTGCTAGCCATGATCGTAGCATGACAGTGTGTAGCTACTAGTTCGGTCTCTGGCTGCTATTAGAGAGCAGGTGGAGAGACAGGTTCCCATATGTTCACTACTAGAGGACATGTTAACGACCTCCACCCAGCTATTACTAACAGCGCCTACCCACTGAGTCTGTCCACAGAACGATAAACCCCGCAATTACCTCAAGTGTTAAGAAAACAGACCCCGGGTCCCAGTCGCTGTACTCTACTCTTTGCCCTCTCCTTAAAATAGCTAGCACTCATTACTTTGACGTCCCTTAGCTCGATAACTGTGGTGAGGACGTAAAGTCCTCGCAGCAGACACCTTCTGTCCTGCTAACGAGGCCCAGCCTCCATGGTTGATCCTGAGAGCCATTGCCTCATTCTCACGCCACAGGAGAGTAGCTGTAGGAACTAACCAACCAGGCCTGAGACCTAGGTAGTTACAGTGGAACATATTTTACATTTATTTTGTATTATTCCCCTCTAAATGGAACTGATTTAGACCTGGGACACCAGGTGAATGCAATTCATTATCAAGTAGAACAGAAAAGCAGCAGTACTCCGGACCTCTTAGGGTAAGAGTTGAACACCCCTTCTCTAGGTACTGCAGAGGCCTAGTCAGCAGGGCTCTCTAACCCTGTTCCTGGAGAGCTACCGTCCTCTAGGTTATCACTCTAACCCTGTTCCTGGAGAGCTACCGTCCTCTAGGTCTCCACTCTAACCCTGTTCCTGGAGATCTACCGTCCTGTAGGTTTTCACTCTAACTCTGTTCCTGGAGAGATACCGTCCTGTAGGTTTTCATTCTAACCCTGTTCCTGGAGAGCTACCGTCCTCTAGGTTTTCATTCTAACCCTGTTCCTGGAGAGCTACCGTCCTCTAGGCTTTCACTCTAACCCTGTTCCTGGAGAGCTACTGTCCTCTAGGCTTTCACTCTAACCCTGTTCCTGGAGAGCTACTGTCCTCTAGGTTTTCATTCTAACCCTGTTCCTGGAGAGCTACCGTCCTCTAGGTTTTCATTCTAACCCTGTTCCTGGAGAGCTACCGTTCTCTAGGTTTTCATTCTAATCCTGTTCCTGGAGAGCTACCGTTCTCTAGGTTTTCATTCTAACCCTGTTCCTGGAGAGCTACCGTCCTCTAGGTTTTCACTCTAACCCTGTTCCTGGAGAGCTACCGTCCTGTAGGTTTTCACTCCAACCCCGATTCGAATAATTAGCTGGTTGATAAGCTGAATCAGGTTAGTTACAACAGGAGGGTTTCTCTCCAGGACATGGGCAGCTTAAACAGAACCATTAGAACAAAGACACAACCATAGCATCATCATGACAGGTTCAATTCCCCTGTTATTCTGTACTTGGACCAACTCCTCAGTGTCTGAAGTGACATCATATTGTGGGATATACAGTATCACTAATTTGCCTTCATTTCAACCACATCTACATTTGTAACATTAGAATTGTTCTAGTTACAGAGAGACAGTGAAGCACCTGAAAAGTATTGTGTGTGAGTGTGTTGTGATTCCTTGTTGTTGAACAACAGCAGTGTACATTTCAAATACAAAAAAACTCCCAAGATGGCCAAAGCACTCATGTCCTCTTTCTGATGTATAGGTAGGTAGTGATTGTTTTGAGCTGAGAAAACAACCCTAGGTTCTTTACAGCACTTTGTCGTCTCCCTTGTATATGTTACATCTAGTGTGTGTGTGTGTGTGTGTGTTTATGCATGCTCAGGTGTTGAGTTTGTATGGCCTTGTTGTGCTGTTTTGCAGATGTGGACGAGTGTCGCGGGGCGTCAGATGTTTGCCCTCCCCGGCGCACTTGCAAGAACACCTTTGGCAGCTTTGTGTGTGTGTGCAGGGAGGGCTTTGTGTTGGGGACGCTCCAGGACTCAGTGCAGTGTCGAGGTACGGACATCCCCCATACTGTACAGCAAGCTGTAAAGGCTCTTAGAAACCAGTATTAACATTAACAGGGAATGTAAGGCTGTTAGATACCAGTATTAATATTAACAGGGAATATACGGCTGTTAGATACCAGTATTAACATTAACAGGGAATGTAAGGCTGTTAGATACCAGTATTAATATTAACAGGGAATATAAGGCTGTTAGATACCAGTATTAACATTAACAGGGAATGTAAGGCTGTTAGATACCAGTATTAATATACTTACTTACTGGCTGGCTGGCTGGCTGGCTGGCTGGCTGGCTGGCTGGCTGGCTGGCTGGCTGGCTGGCTGGCTGGCTGGCTGGCTGGCTGGCTGGCTGTGACTTTACCCGATGTATGACATTAATATAATTTCTTCCTTCAGCATCTCTCAGCAGATGGCCATGTGTCTCGTAAAATATGCTGTGGTAGTGTGCATGTGTGTGCATTCATGCATGTGTGTGTGTAAGCCACAGACCCACTTTTCTCAGTGTCAGTGCTGTTTAAATTAATGACTACCTCACAGCACGCCCTCACATGTTCCTCTCATTTAGCCTACGTTTCATTGTCAAACAGACCGATCCTCTGTAGATGAGCTTTGGCTGCAGCAACCCAGTGAGAGCCTGAATGTAATTCCTCTAGCTTGCCTCCCCCGCTCGCTCAGCTGTGGTAGCTGTTATTGCTTATGCTTCCTTGGCGAACATTGCAACACCTATTTCCTGGAGCTTTGAGACAGACTAGTTGTTACTCAACAACCCCTTGACCTCACACTCAGTGAGTCGAGTCAAGTCATGGCTTCCTGCTGGCTCTCTCTGTGTGCTGGCTGGCCGATAATGTCTTCACCTCAGAGCCAGTGAAAGGTGGAAAAGCTATCCAGTAATACTCAAAACAAGCATGGGTCTTACTGTAAAACTGCATGGGTTTGGTCTCTGCTTTCCAGCTTGGTTTGGGTTGCCAAATTCAGAGCTCACGGGCAAAGGAGAAGTAACTGAAATTAAGTCAGAATGCTAATTAAACAGACCATCAGTTTGTGTTGAACGTGATGAGCAGCATTGGGATCAGGGCCAAGAGAGGAGAGCGAGAGGAGAGGAGAGAGAGAGATAAGAAAGAGAGAGATAAAGGAGAGAGAGGAGAGAGAGGGGGGAGAAGAGAGAGAGAGAGAGAGAGAGAAGAAAGAGAGAGGAGAGAGAAGCGAGAGAGAAGCGCGAGAGAGAGGAGAGTAAACACAAAGCTGACTTTGACATAGATGCTGTCTAGTACTGTAGATTAGGACATCTGGAAAACATTCTACAACATCCACACGTGTCTCAGTGTTAGATTCAATGGAGAATTGACTGATTTGAATTCAGATCTGTTGATACTTTCAATATGGCTGTTTCAGTTAGGATGAGACTGACAAAATAATACTTGTGTATTGATGTTGATTCTCTTAAGAATCCACACAAGCATTATTGCTTGGTGCTGATATTCATCTTCTTCTTATCATGTCACCGTATCCTCCTCCCTCTCCCCAGATAAGGACGAGTGTCTGGACAGTACTCACCTGTGTAGCCGTCATTCCCAGTGTTTCAACACCTTTGGTTCCTACACCTGTCAGTGTCTGGAGGACTACTCTGGCGACGGCCACACGTGCTGGCCGAGGAGAGCCTCCCAGTCCAAGACCTCCATGTACCTCCGGTACAAACTCTCCAAAAGGACCAGGCCCATACAACAACCACGACGTCCGCAACTCTGACGGTGCCTCTGGTTCTGACTGATAACACTGTTGTGAAGTAGTTACTGGCGGACATTTTGGGTCGAGTCGTGTTGAAGCAGCACGTGGGAGGAAAATAGATTTGTGTTGAAGCAGCTTCATAGGACAAATCACGAGGTAGATATGGGGTAAATTGAGGTGGAGTTCAGCTATCACAACATAGTTAAAGCCGAGTAATGCTAAGAATTCCTCACACAACTGGAAAGTGTGGTAACGGTCTGTTTTAGCCTATCATTTGCCAGGCCTCTCTTCAGTTAGTCAACAAAGATCCTAGATTGCTACACGGTGCCATTAGTGGTCTGCTGTTTGTTGTCAGTCAAAGAAGCCATTCATTTGACAAACACATTCGTCAAGGAACCACACTCTGTAGTCTGCCTGCCATGCTTCAGACTCAAAACGCTCTGTGATGACATGGAATTTTCCTTTGTTTAAGTTTCCCAGCTTATTGTCTCCGAAAAGGTTACGGTTAAGAACAAGTTTCACACGCGCTGCCATACTGCTACTTTGGCATTTGTAACCAATTTCACTATACACATGTTGTCAGCATAAGGGATCTTGATAGGGACTTCATGTAGTGAGTGATTAGCTAGTTTTCTGACAGGCCAGTGGGTGTACACGAGGGGACTATTAGTCCGTAGGGACTAGTCTTTGAGAGGAGTGTATACGTCATTATTTGTTAATAAAAGGCTGACCTCTGGTGGAAAGATAAGGGAGGATATTTGTCTTCGAGAGAGAGAGAGCAGCGTCACCCTGACTTCTCCATAGATGGGATCATAGATAGCAGTATCACCCTGACTTATCCATAGATGGAATCATAGTCAGCAGCATCACCCTGACTTCTCCATAGATGGGATCATAGTCAGCAGCATCACCCTGACTTCTCCATAGATGGGATCATAGATAGCAGCATCTCCCTGACTTCTCCATAGAAGGGATCATAGATATCAGCATCTCCCTGACTTCTCCATAGATGGGATCATAGATATCAGCATCTCCCTGAGTTCTCCATAGATGGGATCATAGATAGCAGCATCTCCCTGACTTCTCCATAGAAGGGATCATAGATAGGCTACATAACCGAAAGCTGTTGAAATGCATGTATTTGTTGAGTCGTGTTAATTAATTAAGGCACTTTGAGAGATCGTCTGTTTGATGATGTAAAATGTCTGGAACAATGGTATACTTGTTGAATGGGAACCAACCAATAAAGTTTGTTGTTATTATTATTGTTGTGTGGGCTCTGTAATGTATTGTGGCTTCACTTGCCCTTCACATGGGAATGGAATTCAGTCGGGATTGTAGACGTTTCATGATTTTGGATTCCGCAGAGAAAATTGCCTTTAAATCCATATTGGGCCACAATAATGCTTCTGACTTACAGTACTAACATGGTCATGCCCATTTCATGACCCGTCATGGCAGGAAATCAGGGTAAAACAAGCTGCCACACACTCTACATCAGAGTTGTAAAGTACTTCAGAAAAAAATACTTTAAAGTACTACTTAACTAGTTTTTTTGTGGTATCTGTACTTTACTTTAATATTTATATTTTTGACAACTTTAACTTCACTACATTCCTAATGAAAATGATGTACTTTTTACTCTATACATTTTCCTCTGACACCCAAAAGTACTCGTTATATTTTGAATGCTTAGCAGGACAGAACATGGTCCAACGCACTTATCAAGAGAACATCCCTGGTCATCCCTACTGCCTCTGATCTGGCGGACTCACTAAACACTAATGCTTTGTTTATAGATGATGTCTGAGTGTAAAAATAACAAGAAAATTGTGCCGTCTGGTTTGCTTAATAAGTAATAAAAAATTATTTGTATTTTACTTTTGATATTTAAGTATTTTTTAGCATCTACATGTACTTTTGATACTTAAGTATTTTTAAAACCAAATACTTTAAGACTTTTACTCAAGTAGTATTTTACTGGGTGACTTTCACTTTTACTTGAGTCATTTTCTATTAAGGTATATATACTTTTGCTTAAGTATGACAATTTAGTACTTTTTCCACCACTGCTCTACACACACACACACACACACACACACACAGCAAGTGAGCACAGACAGGTCAGACCAAAAAAACAGATGTCTTGTTTCTCAGCACCTCTCTAATCCCCAACCCTTTCTGTAGTGACAGCATAATGATATGTCCCATTCCTGCACTGTCTGCTCTCCCTGAGGTTGCAGTGACAGTGGGTGGTGGTAGGGGGCGCTGTGTTGTGCACTATATGGGCCCCAGTCCCAGTGGTTCTAGTTGTGGCTGTACTAGCAGGGCTCTATCTGGCACTGTGAGTGTCTGTGGCTGCAGTGGGAAGAGGCAGCTGCTAGATGGGCCCTGCCGCTGACCCCATTCATCCCAACAGCAGGTGTCATGTCGCGTTGCCCTCACATGCACACATATGCACACACAGATGAGGGTATGTGTGTGTGGGGGGGACCTGGAACTACTTACAGCATAGTTGAGAACAAAGGGGGGAAATCAGTAAGAAATGCAGCCTCTTGGAATAACTCTCACCACAATGCCCAGACAGAATCCCAAACTCACCCCCAGAAGTGCGAGAAAACCTGATTTCTCTCTTTCAAAGCAGCACAAATAGAAAACCTTTTAAATGAAAGGTTCCAGACCCCCTTTATGAAAAGGACCTCACACTAAGTTGTGTGTAATTCCTACTAGAAACAGGTTTATTTACCAAAAAATAATAAGATTTAATGCCAAGTGTTAGACTACAAATATAGGACAACAAGGAGTGGGAGGAGAGGAAGGGGGAAAGAGAGAGAGAGAGAGAGCGAGAGAGAGGGAGAGAGAGGGAGAGAGAGAGAGAAGGGAGGATCAGGAAGGAGTGGAAAGTTTCTCTTTGCTTGTGCTTGTTGTTCTCCGTCCTGTGTTTACGTGACACACTGTGTTTTCACATGGAGGAGTAGCTACGGGAACACAGCACTCTGAAAAAAATAAGAAAACAAGAAATATGCTAATTGAATTTGGACATCTGCGATGACAACAAGCTCTCCGGTCCTGCGGGCTGTGCTGTGTGTGAGGGGGAATTCAACAACGTCCCTCTCGGCTTTCATTATAAAACAATATGAACATTTTCCGAGCAAGTGAGCAATGGCTCTGACAAGTGCAAAGAGCCAACTACAATACTGGGGAGAGATGGTAGTAAGAAGAAACCTTGCCACCCACGTTGCTGAAAGAGCATGCTTTCAAACACAGGCACTGAACTGCAAAACCACTAAAACCCCTGTCTTACCCATACTGTCCTATTCACTTTAGGTGAAATAAGCCCGTCTTTTCTCCCCTCGGCCTGGCCCATCCGGAAGGGATTTTCCATGTCTAATGCTGTATTATGTACCCGGCGTGGGACTTGGTTCAGGTCTCAAATGGCACCCTATTCTCCATATAGTGTACTATTTTTGACCAAAGCCCTATCAAAAGTAGTGCACTAGATGCGCAACGTGGTGCCATTTGTGGACTCAGCCTGGGACTGCCACTGCCTGGTCACCCAGACAGTCACTCTGAGTTATACAACACAGTCACAGTGTGTTTCCATGAATGAATAATTAAAATTATACATGCTGACCTGGCCCACTCCAGGGAGCTCCGGCACAGCTTGAGACCATGTCATAAAATGAGAAATCTTGTTAGAGAGCCATTTGCTCCTGATTTTAGCTCGCCACACACACACACACACACACACACACACACACACACACACACACACACACACACACACACGCGATCTGCGGTAGAGCAGGCGTGATATACCATGCTATTACCCAGCCTAGTGTGATGACACTCTTTCACAGGTTCGGAAAGTATTCAGACCCCTTGACCTTGTCAACATTTTGTTACGTTAGTTAACAAACAGATCACCGACCATTTCGAATCTCACCGTACCTTCTCCGCTATACAATCTGGTTTCAGAGCTGGTCATGGGTGCTCCTCAGCCACGCTCAAGGTCCTAAACGATATCATAACCGCCATCGATAAGAGACATTACTGTGCAGCCATATTCATCGACCTGGCTAAGCCTTTCGATCACAACATTCTTATTGGCAGACTCAACAGCCTTGGTTTCTCAAATTATTGCCTCTCTTGGTTCACCAACTACTTCTCTGATAAGTTTAGTATGTCAAATCGGAGGGCCTGTTGTCCGGACCTCTGGCAGTCTCTATGGGGGTACCACAGGGTTCAATTCTTGGGCTGACTCTTTTCTCCTTCATTCATGCTGTCAAACATACCCTCGTAAAACTGACCATCCTACCGATCCTCGACTTCGGCGATGTCATTTACAAAATAGCCTCCAACACTCTACTCAACAAACAGGATGCAGTCTATCACAGTGTCATCCGTTTTGTCACCAAAGCCCCATATACTACCCACCACTGGGACCTGTACGCTCTCGTTGGCTGGCCCTCGCTTCATACTCGTCGCCAAACCCACTGGCTCCAGGTCATCTACAAGTCTCTGCTAGGTAAAGCCCCGCCTTATCTCAGCTCACTGGTCACCATAGCAGCACCCACCCATAGCACGCGCTCCAGCAGGTATATCTCACTGGTCACCCCCAAAACCAATTCTTCCTTTTGCCGCCTCTCCTTCCATTTCTCTGCTGCCAATAACTTGGAATGAACTGCAAAAATCTCTGAAGCTGGAGACTCTTATCTCCCTCACTAGCTTTAAGCACCAGCTGTCAGAGCAGCTCACAGATCACTGCACCTGTACATAGCCCATCTGCAAATAGCCCATCCAATCTACCTCATCCCCATACTGTATTTATTTTATTTATTTATATTTTATTTATATTTATTTATCTTGCTCCTTTGCACCCCAGTATCTCAACTTACACATTCATCCTCTGCACATCCTACCATTCCAGTGTTTAATTGCTATATTGTAATTACTTTGCCACCATGGCCTTAATTGCCTTACCTCTCTTATCCTACCTCATTTGCACATGCTTATTATATAGATTTTCCTACTGTATTATTGATTGTATGTTTGTTTATTCCAAGTGTAACTATGTGTTGTTGTATGTGTCGGACTGCTTTGCTTTATCTTGGCTAGGTCGCAGTTGCAAATGAGAACTGGTTCTAAACTAGCCTACCTGGTTAAATAAAGGTAAAAAATCAGCCTTATTCTAAATGGATTAAAATAGTTTTTTTCCCCTCATCAATCTACATACAAAACCCCATAATGACAAAGCAGAAACAGTTTTTTAGACATTTTTGCAAATGTATTAACAATAAAAAACTGAAATACCACATTTACATAAGTATTCAGACCCTTCCTCAGTACTTTGTTGAAGCACTTTTGGCTGCGATTACGGCCTCGAGTCTTGAGTATGACGCTACAAGCTTGGCACACCTGTATTTGGGGAGTTTCTCCCATTCTTCCCTGCAGATCCTCTCAAGCTCTGTCATGTTGGATGGGGAGCGTCGCTGCACAGCTATTTTGATTTTGATGTTCGATCGGGTTCAGGCTCTGGCTGGGCCACTCAAGGACATTCAGAGACTTGCCCCAAAGCCACTCCTGCGTTGACTTGGCTGTGAGTTTAGAGTTGTTGTCCTGTTGAAAGGTGAACCTTCATCCCAGTCTGAGGTCCTGAGAGCTCTGGAGCAGGTTTTCATCAAGGATCTCTCTGTACTTTGCTCCGTTCATCTTTTCCCTTGATCCTGACTAGTCTCTCAGTCCCTGCTGCTGAAAAACATTCCCACAGCATGATACTGCCACCACCATGCTTCACAGTAGGGATGGTGCCAGGTTTCCTCCAGACGTGACGCTTAGCATTCAGGCAAAATATAATCTTGTTTCTCATCGTCTGAGAGTCCTTTAGGTGCCCTTTAGCAAACTCCAAGCAGGCTGTCATGTGCCTTACTGAGGAGTGGCTTCCTTCTTGCCACTACCATAAAGACCCGATTGATGGTGCTGCAGAGATGGTTGTTCTTCTGGAAGGTTCTCCCATCTCCACAGAGGAACTCTAGAGCTCTGTCAGAGTGACCATCGGGTTCTTGGTCATCTCCCTGACCAATGCCCTTCTCCTCCGATTGCTCAGTTTGGCTGGGCGGCCAGCTCTAGGAAGAGTCTTGGTGGTTCCAAACTTCTTCCATTTAAGAATGATGGATACCACTGTGTTCTTGGGGACCTTCAATACTGCAGAAATGTTTTGGTACCCTTCCCCAGATCTGTGCCTCGACAAAATCCTGTCTCGGAGCTCTACGGACAATTCCTTCAACCTCATGGCTTGGGTTTTGCTCTGACATGCAATGTCAACTGTGGGACCTTATATAGACAGGTGTATGCCTTTCCAAATCATGTCCAATCAATTGAATTTACCATAGGTGGACTGCAATCAGGTGGTAGGAACATCTCAAGGATGATCAATGGAAACAATTTCGAGTCTCGTAGCAAAGGGTCTGTTTTCGTTTAGTCATTATGGGGTATTGTTTGTAGATTGATGAGGAAAAAAATGTATTTAATGCATTTTAAAATAAGTCTAATTTAACAAAATGTGGAAAAAGTCAAGGGGTCAGAATACTTTCCGAATGCACTGTAGAGTCTCAGATCAGTATATAGAACCTGACAGAGGGCTGTCAGAAACGACTGTGGACATCATGCCTATATCCTCTAGCTCACATCTATATTGTATTTTCCATGTTATGTCTATACACACTGTCTATACACACTGTTTATACACCTAAAATGGTTTTCGACCGTCCCCATTGGAGAACCTTTTGAAGAACCCTCTTGGTTCCAGGTAGAACCGTTTTGGTTCCAAGTAGAACACCTTTTGCGTTCTATAAGGAACTCTTTCCACAGAGGGTTCTACCTGGAATCCAAAAGGGTATTTCTACCTGGCACCAAAAAGGCTTCTCCTATGGGACAGCTGAAGAACCCTTTTGGAACCTTCCTGTCTAAGAGTGTATGTAACACTGTGTCCAATAGAACACGTCCATGTACAGATGTTTCATCTCCCACACTAAGGCGTGCAGCGCTCTTTTGCTGAAATCCTCATTCATATTACTAACAATCCTGACTGATGAATATGACCCAGCTTTGTGGTGGGTAACGTCGGTCGGTGTGGCTGAAAAATGTGGAAATACCCCTCAGACTTCAAACCTCTTAATAACTTCACTCCCAGGACCCCCTGATTTCAAACCACACACACACGAACACACACACTCTCCTCCAAGGGCTCCGACTCTGCCCTTTAACAGTGACTCTAATTCATCTCCTCACGTCCACATGATGACTTTGAACTCTGTTTCCGCAGTATAAGTAGTATACATTGCCCACTTTTTGCCCCACTCTTCAATGACAAAAGACCCCCCTCCCTTAACAATGTAAAACAATCGGAACACCCAAATCATGGGGGGTGCAATGAAAACTAAGGTCCAGCCATGTCCTGCTCTGGCCGGAATACAGTGTGCCTAAATCATTCCTAATACACGGTCAAGGGATTATCCTGGCAGAGCAGGAAAGATTTCCAGCTAATCTATATCGGAATGCTTGGTGAGGACAAGGTAAAGGAAGTGGCCGAGACTAGGAGGGTTGCTGCTCTTGGAAGCCAAAACTCTTCATTATTTTTTTGCATGGCAATTACGGGGTGGATGGATGCGATAGAGAGAAGCTAGAACCTATTTCTGGTCCTCTGGAACAACAAATTTGCCTTGAAATTACAGAAAGAAGCTATCACTATTGTGTAATTTTGTGGTAAGAGGAAGGTTTCCGAGCACCAAACCTGGAGCTTGGCAACGTGGGAAAACAATAACACCAGGGATGTGTAATGAACACCTGATAATACCGTGTCAGTTGGTGGCCTGACCTTATATGGTATTTCCTGACCTCTGAGATTATAACTGAGATATTTTAATTAGGCCAAGATCACCTACTATTATGGGGCAATTGGTATTTATATGCCTTGATGGCAGCAGGGTGCACCACTGCCCTGCGCTTAATTTCTCAAGCAGCTCTGTAAAGGCATACGGGGAACATGAGATAGGGAGGGGGAGCAGAGCAGAGCAGAGAGAAGCCCACAGAGAAGGAATCAATTACATTATGATTTAATCAATGGAGGAAAGCGCGAAAGCAGTAAATTTAGTTTACAAAAAGGCTGGTCAATAACTCAATTCAACTGTGCAGTGGAGGCAGCTGTTGGGGTGGGTTTAGGAGGGGGGAGGAGTTGGGGGTAGAGGGAGGGAGAGTGTGTGTGTGTGTGTGTGTGTGTGTGTGTGTGTGTGTGTGTGTGTGTGTGTGTGTGTGTGTGTGTGTGTGTGTGCGTGTGTGTGTGTGTGTGTGTGTGTGTGTGTGTGTGTGCGTGCGTGCGTGTGGAGGAGGGGGGGGGGGGGGCGTTCTGGCAGGGACGGAGATGGGCACAGTTTTAATTAGTTCTGTATTGGAAGTGGAACAGTGGGAGCGTTGTGGAGCAGGACGGAACAGCTGCAGCGGGGTGCAGGGATCGCTTCTAGCCAGTCGGCCAGAAGTCTGGCTGGGCTCTCCCTCCCTCCATCCCTCCATCCATCCATCCCTCCTCTCCTTCTCTGCTGTGCCAGCTCAGGTGTCTGTGTCTGCCTGGGGAGCGCTGGGTGGCACGGTTGTGTGGCTTTGCGTTGGTTGGCAGCGGATGGGTAAAGGCCTGGAGCTGGGGGCGGTTTGGGGGAATGTATGAAAGGGCTGGTGGCTCGCTGGGCAGGCTGCCCCGAGGGGATCACTGTATGAGAGAGGCTGGGAGCCAAGGGCCTGTCACCGGCCAGCCAGCCCGGCACTCTGCCCTGCTCTTACAGGGCCAGGGCCCAGGGGCCGACACAGACACAGACAGGGAGACTACAGTGCATTCGGAAAGTATTCAGACCCCTTCCCTTTTTCCACATTTTGTTACGTTACAGCCTGATTCTAAAATTGATTAAATAAAACATTTTCCTCATCAATCTACACACAATACCCTACAAAGCGAAATACGTTTTTTTTAATTTTTCAAAATGTATTTCAAGTAAAAAAAACGAAATACCTTATTTACGTAAGTATTCAGACCCTTTGCTATGAGACTCGAAATTGAGCTCAGGTGCATCCAATTTCCAATGATCATCCTTGAGATGTTTCTACAACTTGATTGGAGTCCACCTGTAGTAAATTCAATTGATTGGACATGATTTGGAAAGGCACACACCTGTCCATATAAGATCCACACTTGACAGTGCATGTCAGATCAAAAACCAAACCATGAGGTCGAAGGAATTGTCCATAGAGCTCCAAGACAAGATTGTAGAGTGGCCAGAAGGACTTTTACTCCTCAGTAAAATGCACATGACATTCTCTTTGAGTTTGCCAAAAGGCACCTAAAGGACTCTCAGACCATGAGAAACAAGATTCTCTGGTCTGATGAAATCAAGATGAAACTCTTTTGCCTGAATGCCAAGCGTCACGTTTGAAGGAAACCTGGCATCATCCCTACGCTAAAGCATGGTGGTGGCAGCATCAAGCTGTGGGGATGTTTTTCAGCGGCATGGAATGGGAGACTAGTCAGGATCAAGGGAAAGATGAACGGAGGAAAGTACAGAGAGATCCATGAAGAAAACCTACTCCAGAACGCTCAGAACCTCAAACTGGGTAAAGAATCACCTTCCAACAGGACAACGACCCTACGATCACAGGAAAGACAACACAAGGGTGGCTTCGGGACAAGTCTTTGTCTTTGAGTGGCCCAGCCAGAGCCTGGACTTCAACCCGATCAAACATCTCTAGGAAGAGACCTGAAAATAGCTGTGCTGCGATGCTCCCCATCCAACCAGACAGAGCTTGAGAGGATCTGCAGAGAAGAATGAGAGAAACTCCCCAAATACAGGTGTGCCAAGCTTGTAACGTCATACCCAAGAAGACATGAGGCTGTAATCGCTGCCAAAGGTGCTTCAACAAATTACTGAGTAAAGGGTCTGAATACTTATGTCAATGTGATATTTCAGTTATTTGAATTTTTTGCAAACATTTCTAAAAACCTGTTTTTGCTTTGTCATTATTGGGTATTGTGTGTAGATTGATAAGGGGAAAAATCTATTTAATCCATTTTAGAATATGGCTGTAAAGTGGAAAAAGTCAAGGGGTCTGAATACTCATGAATGTTGTTTTGGAGGCAGCTCTGCAGAGTGGTCACTATCTGGCGCAGCCAGAAAGTCATAACATCTGATTTTAAACCTAACCTTAACCACACTGCTAACCTTAATGCCTAACCTTAACCTTAAAAAGAAGACCAAAAGGCATATTTTTGTTTTCATAAATGTTTACAATATAGACAATTTTGACTTTGCAGCTGGCCTATCTAGCGGATATCGCTAAATTCTGTGTTCATCCCAATAAACGCCAATCTGCCACACACACACACACACGCACACACGCACACTCCTTCACACTGCATTCCTCCACCCATCATAGCGTTTCTATACACAGGCACAGCAACCTATTACATCCAGACACTCTATTTTTTTATTCTGCCCTGTGTCGCCGTAGTTAGCCTATCAAAATATCATATCAAAGCCTATCAAAACATACATTTTTTTTGTATCTTTAAAATATTTGTGCATGACAAAAGAACATGAAAACTAAGCTTACAGTTATGAGCCCTAAAATGTTAACTAGTATTGCTCTATGTTATAGCAACCAGGCCAAACAGAACCTCAACTTCCACTCAAGTCTAAACCCCAGGAACAACCCACAACCCGAGACCTCACCTCGACCTAACCACGTAGCACCACACTCGCACTCCGGTCCAATGTTGAGATCTTATGAACCAATTGGTTTACATATTATTTTACTTTAGGCCTCAACTCTGTCTACTTTGGCTCCGTAGGCATCAACACTGGCCTGTACTGACTGTACGTTTAGCTTCATGAATTACTAGCACATTATTTGAGATTAAAAGGGTTTCTCAGAACGTTGGCTTGTTTTAATGGGGAAAGTGTAAATCATTTGGTGTAAATCATTTGGAATGTTTCTTGAGGACTGTGTCAGAGTCCAACTTTCCGCCCAAAGGTACCAGCAGCGTCTGTCTCACTGTTGGGTCAGATGTTGCCAAGACACTCTCAAAAGCTCCATTGACAAAGCGTTTTGGATTTAGAGGAGAGAGCTGTGGTGATGGTTTTATTTGCCTATGATACAATGCTGACCTCTTGTGGAGAAAAATAAAACCGGCATTCTGATCTCCAATCAAATCAAATCACATACACATGTTTAACAGATGTTATTGCGGGTGAAGCAAAATGCTTGTGTTTCTAGTTCCAACAATGCAGTAATATCTAACAAATAACATCTAACAATTTCACAACAATACACACAAATCTAAAGTAAAGGAATTGAATTAAGAATATATAAACATTTGGACGAGCAATGTCAGAGCGGCATAGACTAAGATACAGTAGTATAGAATACAGTATATACATATGATGGCCAGTCTGATGGCCTTGAGATAGAAGATGTTTTTCAGTCTCTCGGCCCCAGCATTGATGCACCTGTACTGACCTCGCCTTCTGGATGATAGCGGAGTGAACTGGCAGTAGTTGTTGTCCTTGATGATCTTTTTGGCCTTCCTGTGACATCGGGTGCTGTACGTGTCCTGGAGGGCAGGTAGTTTGCCCCTAGTGATGCATTGGGTAGACCGCACCACCCTCTGGAGAGCCCTGTGGTTGTGGGGGGGTGAAAATCAAAATATTATTTGTGCATCAGCGCATGTGACAAATAATATTTGATTTGATTGTATCTGACATTCACGCCCTGCATGCGGTTTTGCACATGTGCTAGGTGATAGAAATGTCAGTGTTAATAATTATATCCTGTGGATATTTTGCCTCAAATTTCAAGCAGTTGAAGGACCAATCGCATAGGATGTCACGCCCTGACCTTAGAGATCCTTTTTATGTCTCTATTTTGGTTTGGTCAGGGCGTGAGTTGGGGTGGGTATTCTATGTTTTTTGTTCTACGTTTTCTATTTCTGTGTGTTTGGCCGGGTGTGGTTCTCAATCAGAGGCAGCTGTCTATCGTTGTCTCTGATTGAGAACCGTACTTAGGTAGCCTTTTCCCACCTGTTTTGTGGGTAGTTGTTTTCTGTTTTTGTGTCTGCACCAGACAGAACTGTTTCGGTCGTTCTCGTTGTTATTTTTGGTATTTCAGTGTTCAGTTCAAATAAAAGTATGGACATGTACCACGCTGCACCTTGGTCCTCTCCTTCCAACAGCCATTACAGAACTACCCACCACCAAAGGACCAAGCAGCGTAGAGGAGAGGACTGGAAATGGGAGGACATTCTGGACGGCAAGGGATCCTACACATGGGAGGAGATCCTGGCTGGAAGGGATCGCCTCCCATGGGAACAGGTGGAGACAGCCAGGAGAGCGGAGGCAGCAGGAGAAGGGAACCAGCGGTATGAGGGAACACGGCTGGCAAGGAAGCCCGAGTGGCAGCCCCAAATTCTTTGGGGGGGGGGGGCATACGGGGAGTGTAGCGGAGTCAGGTTGGAGACCTGAGCCCACTCCCCGTGCTTACCGGGCTGAGGATGTGACTGGTCAGGCCCCGTGCAATGGGGTGAATGCGAACTGTGTCTCGGTCGAACATTCACAGGCCGGTGCGCTCGGTGCCAGCGTCCAGCATTTGCCGGGTGGAACCTGGCATCCAGACAGAACGGGTGGGGCCAGCTCTGCGCTCGAGACTGCCAGTGTGCCACCACGGCCCTGTGTATCCGGTGCCTCGGCCAAGGAAGAGGCCTCCTGTATGTGTCCCCAGCCTGGTGAGTCCTGTGCCTGTTCCCAGAACCAGGTCTCCTATATGTCTCCCCAGCCCGGTGAGTCCTCTGCTGCCGGAGTCGCCCGCCTGTCCGGAGCTGCCGGAGTCGCCCGCCTGTCCGGAGCTGCCGGAGTCGCCCGCCTGTCCGGAGCTGCCGGAGTCGCCCGCCTGTCCGGAGCTGCCGGAGTCGCCCGCCTGTCCGGAGCTGCCGGAGTCGCCCGCCTGTCCGGAGCTGCCGGAGTCGCCCGCCTGTCCGGAGCTGCCGGAGTCGCCCGCCTGTCCGGAGCCGCCCGCCTGTCCGGAGCTGCCGGAGCCGCCCGCCTGTCCGGAGCTGCCGGAGCCGCCACCTAAGTGGGCCGAGCCTAAGGTGGACCGGGGTGGACACGTCCCGCACCAGAGCCGCCACCGCGGATAGATGCCCACCCAGACCCTCCCTTAAAGATTTAGGTTTTGCGGCCGGAGTCCGCACCTTTGGGGGGGGGTACTACTGTCACGCCCTGACCTTCCTTTTTATGTCTCTATTTTGGTTTGGTCAGGGCGTGAGTTGGGGTGGGTATTCTGTTTTGTGTGTTTGGCCGGGTGTGGTTCTCAATCAGAGGCAGCTGTCTATCGTTGTCTCTGAGAACCATACTTAGGTAGCCTTTTCCCACTTGTGTTTTGTGGGTAGCTTTCTGTTTTTGTGTCTGCACCAGACAGAACTGTTTCGGTTTAATTTGTTCTCGTTGTTGTTTTTGTTATTTCAGTGTTCAGTTCAAATAAAAGTATGGACACATAACACGCTGCACCTTGGTCCTCTCCTTCCAACAGCCATTACACAGGTAGACAATTTATTGTGTAAGTTAAAATTGTATTCAACATTCTGGCTTGTAAGGAACATGTCCATACCAATTGGTATCAAAGTATGATTTATTAGGCAACTGGAGAGGATGAGGAGTGTGCGAGAGGCCTTTAAATCCACTATCACTACACTCTTAGAAAAAAGGGTTCATCTGCTGTCCCCATAGGATAACCCTTTTTGGTTCCAGGTAGAACCCTCCGTGGAAAGAGAAACCAAATGGGTTCTACCTGGAACCAAAAAGGGTTAATTCATGGGTTATCCTATGGGGACAGCTAAAGAACCCTTTTAGGTTCCAGACAGCACCTTTTTTTCTGTGAGTACTGCTATTGTAAGTAGCTATTTAGTTATTTGTCCTTAAAAAGATTGCATGAGCTCCATCGTCACTGTATGTGCCTGCTGTCTGTTGCCTTCAAAGGAAAGAACAGAGGTTACAAGGAAGACATAAATACTACATGATGACTCAGATCAACAATGAGTATCTGTGGCAACCTGATAAAGACAGACATGACCCAATGCAGTCATAAGATGAGGTAAGATAAGGGTGTTGTAAGGGTACTGTATTACACACATCACACACAACCATCAGGAATCAAATCCAGCGTCCACTTTTAATGATGGAATCAAACATTTAATGTCTGGGGTTGGGTATGGGCAGAATCCTAGATAGAAAAGCATTACTCCTCTGCTTTTGAGAGAATGTCTGAATTCTGGACCTGAATTGGGGAGGGGGGGGGTAGCTTTGCATAAAAATGTGTCATTTCCCCCAGCACTTTTTTGAGCAACGCTATTTCTCTATTATACATCCTGTGGCGGTGAATGTTCTCTGTGGCTTCATGGCCCAGCATCCTGAGAGGGATGCACTAGACTGCACTGCATTTCCTCACTCTGTTAGTGACACAGTCTACAGCAGGCTACTAGAGTAACAAGGAAAGAGAACTATACGGGTTACTCAAAATGGACAAAATACAGTTGACTTTTCCCTGTCTGACTGTCCTTTTGGGTAAGCTGCCTCTCTGCCTTTCTGTTTTTGTGACATTTACAGTATGTTTACACTTGAGTCATTTAGCAGATGCTCTTATCCAGGGCGACTTACAGGAGACGTGTTGATGTGCCCTTGTGCAAGAGCACGTCAACCTAGTCTGCTCGGTGATTCGAATCAGTGACCTTTCGTTTACTGTCCAAAACTTATTTTTTATCTTTAAAATAACAAAAATAGATTTCATTTTTTGGGGCTGGCCAAACACTCTTAACCACTAGATTACTTGATGCATTTTTATCTAGTATAACATTACTTTGATGTACTTTGCTTGTTTTTGTGTAGTTATTAAGATCAAGTCTTTGATTATTTTGCACAGGTTATTCTACAAATACGAGATTGTTTTCTCAACCGGTTTTGTCAACTCAGTTTATCTGCCCAAAAAAGCTGCTGATGTAATCTATGCTCTATCTATGCAATGGTTTCTTCTCTCTATATTCTAGACAGTGTTGGGGAAGCTACTCTGAAATCATAGTTTACCAAACTCCCAATTACTTTACATTGGAAGAAGATGAGCTACTCTAAAGCTACCCTTACAGGGCTCTACGAGGAGCATGTGTGCACCTAAGTTGAAAAATGCAGGCGCACACAAATACATTTAGGAGCACAATGAAAGATATTTGAGATATTACATCCTTGATTTTTCTATTCCAGGTCTCACAGCAAAATAATTAGGTGCATATGTGAGTTAAAAGGTGGTGCTGTAGAGTCCTACCTTAAGGGAACTATAGTTTACTTAAAACTTCTTGTGGATCGGTGTCCCGTCTACGGGACAGTTGCTGCTCAATATGCATAATGTGACTACAACGTCGTTTTAACAGTTTTTTTTAAAAGTAGTTCACTACATCGAAGCTACTTTGTGAAAATGATAATTTATAAATCTGAAATATCGTAGACCGGGGATCCCCAAACTCTGATTCCTACTTCACCCATACTTAATTTTCTTATTGCAAAAACAAGTAGCGTGTAGTTCCAGTAGTTAGCTACACCACTACATGTCAACAAAGTAATGAACTACTGAAAACACTACCAAGATGTGAATTTAATTCAACTACAGTACCACCAAGCTACAGCAAAATGTCATTAATAGGACCAGTTGAACTACATGTAGTTCACTACTCCCCAACACTGATTCTAAACCATACCCATGTCTTTTTCCAGGTCTCGTCCTGGCTTCTACCACCACAGCCCAGACACAGCCAGTCAATCCCACTGTAACCCAGCCCACCTCAGCCTCCAACCCAGCCAACAACACAGCCACTCTAGGACATACCACGGCTGTAGGCAACAATAATTTAACATTATCCACCATAACCCCAAGCCTTCTTGATCTCATTTTTGATAACGTCCCTATAACCAATTCCACCGGGAGGCCTAACCACACGGTAACCACACCACTGAAGACCAGTTCAGGTAGGTTGGAGTTGCTGCTTTCACAGTATGGTCAGTTTATGGTCAGTGGTCGATACTGGAGATGGAGTCTTGACCTGGTTGTCTTGGGTCTTGAGACCACTCAAGTCGATACAGTCTCGGGCTCAAGGGGTCTAAGTCTTGGCTCCATCTCTGATCGATGCTAATTTCCTACCTGCTTTGGTGGAGGTAAAGTAACAGTAGTTTTTCTCAAGATGCCTCTCCAGGACCGACATCCTGGCCCTCACCAATGGACGTCTCTACATCAAAGGCCCCAGCAGAGGCCAGCAGCACAACTGCTAGCACTTCTGCTACTAGCACCACCGAGAATAGAGGTGAGTTGATGTCACCAGAGTGAAGTGAACCCACTGTGCAGTGAACCCACTGTGAAGTGAATCCATCAGCACACAACTTTTATCTTCTCTTTATTCAAAAGGTTTGACGGGAACTGCTCAACCAAAACCCTCTGCGAGAAAATCGCCCCACATTGGTAACATGATTGCATTTAAAAAATGTCTCAAACCGGTGTTCTGACACCAAATCTGAATTGGTTATCATTTGTCAGACTAACCCACATTATAAATGACATCAACATTTAGGTCCAGCATAACTTGCATGGCCTTTTATCTTGTTGCTCAACAATTGATTGTTTTCTGTTTCTTGATAGGATTGATCATCTTTATTGTGATCATCATCGCTGCCTGTGTGCTTGGAGCAGCATGCTTCTTCACAAAGAAGGCATCAAGGGTGAGTAAGGTATATGCTGTTTGTCCAGTTCAATTCTCTGATTTAATCTATGACATCTTCAACTTGACTTTGTACAAACACCAAAACGCTAGCATTCAATGATGTCTGTAGATGCCTGTCTGTTTTCTAGCCCGTTGAGGTGTGTGTGTTGTACCCTGTTGTGTTTCCAGAGGTACTCCGTAGATCTCCGAGACAGGCATGAGGATCTGCCTCTGAGTACTGCGGATCCCGACGCCGTGTTTGACAACTCCTCAACACAGAAGGGTGACAACATAGAATTACATAGAATATGTATAGAATAAAACATGCATTATTATACATCTGTATGGATGAGAATACACTACATTCATTTACACTCTCCTCATGAATGATCATTTACTACACATGAATAGGGAAACTTGGACTTTGTAGAAGCCTGTACACAAGACATCACCAAAACACTTCTGTAAATCTTGATTTAGATTTGATTCATCCCATGCTAACATAGGAATGGCCCATAAGTAAGCATTACTAACAATGCAGAGAGAAAGAGAAACTGAACTACCCCAAAAAATAATAATGAGCATCTAGCTAATGTACATTAACTTGTGGTCAAACTGAAAATACGTGTTAGACTAGTAGTAACCATTTTTTATTTAACTAGGCAAGTCAGTTAACAACAAATTCTTGTTTACAATGCCGGCCTATAAACCATGGCTAACGCATGTTGTCTTTGATCACCACTCCAGGGATGGACACCTTTACCGCCGTGGATCTCAACAGCACCGAGGTCCTGGTTAAGGGAAGTGAGGGAGAAAGAGGTGAGCTTGATGAAGCAATGGACCAGTGCATGTACTGTCCTCTCGTAGGGTCACTTTGCTGGGTCTATGACAATGTGCCCCCAAAAGAGAAACAATTCTCTATTGAGAATTCTATATTAGTAGTTTTTATGAGTTGAGTTGTTGCACAGTGATCTGTCAAGTGTGATGTATTGTTTGGTTACTGGAACGGCTTTTGTGTTCAGAGTGGATTTCCTCTTTTGCAACAGAGAAGAGAGAAGGAAGTCAATGTGTGCTGATAACTATGCTATACATTCATAGTTATCTACGTTTTAAAATGGCCAGAGCCACAGCTGAAATAATACATTTTTCAACTTAATTTTAAAACTTCATGATGTCTTGTGTGGCAGGTGTGTGGGAATAGTGAGAACTTCAAAGAAAAGAGAAACCCTCACACTGCTCTCGCCGGCTCTTGCTCATATCACTGTTTTTATTCAAGTTTGATTCAAAACAGTGAATTGAGCACTCTGAGGTTTAGAGTCCCTAAGAGCTTGCATTTACAGTCACGGCCGAAATGATTGGCACCCTTGATAATGATCAAAAGAGTGTAAAACTGTGTCAAATAAATCATGCAAATACTTTTTAATTGTTTTATTTAACCAGGTAGGCCAGTTGAGAACAAGTTCGAATTTACAACTGCGACCTGGCCAATGTATGGGAACATTATATTACTAATACAACTGCTCACAGAAAAATTATTTGTTGAACAAGTAATAAAACTAAATAAATAAATAAATAAAAAAATCTATATGATTAGCACCCCTAACGATTCTTATAAATAAAATCAAACTAAATTGAATCAGCAGTAACTTAGTATATATATATATTTTAATAATCTCAGTTTAAAGGGGAACTCTGGTTTTGTTTTTTCATTAGTCCAATGTTGATACAGTCCCAAAATGTTTTGCATGTAAAGCAGTCAAGTTTTGAAGATATTTGTCCTGTTACACACGTGTGTTTTCTTGCATATTACAACTCCCCCTGAAGGAAAGTGTCCCTGGCCACTTATTCATGGTGACACAAAATGCATCATTTAAAGAACTGTATTGTGGCCTTTCATGACTTCCTGTTTCACTGGGGTAAAAATGAGGTAACACACATGTAAAAATCCATTTGTCATCCATCACAATGGGGAAAAGGAAACTACTGGGCAACATTTACAACGTTTAAAACCACTGGAACAGCGGTTAGCATGTCTGGTAGAAGACCCGAGTGTAACCTGTCCCCAATCACAGTGAGGAAGATGGTTAGGCAAAGAAAATACCAAGGGTCATCGTTACCGAACTTGGTCGCATCCTGGGGTCACCACCTGGGTGTCTGTAGTGCCTCCAGCACTGAGATGCAGTGCCTTAGACCGCTGCGCCACCTGGGAGCCCAAAGTTACAGTACATCTTTGCCAAAAACGTGATTGCTGCTGCCAGGAGGCTGAAACTTGGCCGCAAGTGGATCTTCCAGCAAGAAAATGGCCTCAAGAATACATCAAAATCCACAAAAATGGTTAGTTGGCCACAAAATAAAACATTTGTGGTTATCAGAATAAAAGATACCAGTCCACAACCTCAAACAGTCACACTCCAAACTCCACTATGGCCAAGACCAAAGAGCTGTCAAAGGACACCAGAGACAAAATTGTAGACCTGCACCGGGCTGGGAAGACTGAATCTGCAATAGGTAAGCAGCTTGGTTTGAAGAAATCAACTGTGGGAGCAATTATTAGGAAATGGAAGACATACAAGTCCACTGATAATCTCCCTCGATCTGGGGCTCCACGCAAGATCTCACCCCGTGGGGTCAAAATGATCACAAGAACGGTGAGCAAAAATCCCAGAACCACACGGGGAGACCTAGTGAATGACCTGCAGAGAGCTGGGACCAAAGTAACAAAGCCTACCATCAGTAACACACTACGCCGCCAGGGACTCAAATCCCGCAGTGCCAGACGTGTCCCCCTGCTTAAGCCAGTACATGTCCAGGCCCGTCTGAAGTTTGCTAGAGAGCATTTGGATGATCCAGAAGAAGATTGGGAGAATGTCATATGGTCAGATGAAACCAAAATAGAACCTTTTGGTAAAAACTCAACTCGTCATGTTTGGAGGACAAAGAATGCTGAGTTGCATCCAAAGAACACCATACCTACTGTGAAGCATGGGGGTGGAAACATCATGCTTTGGGGCTGTTTTTCTGCAAAGGGACCAGGACGACTGATCCGTGTAAAGGAAAGAATGAATGGGGCCATGTATCGTGAGATTTTGAGTGAAAACCTCCTTCATCAGCAAGGGCATTGAAGATGAAACGTGGCTGGGTCTTTCAGCATGACAATGATCCCAAACACACCGCCTGGGCAACGAAGGAGTGGCTTTGTAAGAAGCATTTCAAAGTCCTGGAGTGGCCTAGCCAGTCTCCAGATCTCAACCCCATAGAAAATCTTTGGAGGGAGTTGAAAGCCTGTGTTGCCCAGCAACAGCCCCAAAACATCACTGCTCTAGAGGAGATCTGCATGGAGGAATGGGCCAAAATACCAGCAACAGTGTGTGAACCTTGTGAAGACTTACAGAAAACATTTGACCTCTGTCATTGCCAACAAAGGGTATATAACAAAGTATTGAGATAAACTTTTGTTATTGACCAAATACTTATTTTCCACCATAATTTGCAAATAAATTCATTAAAAATCCTACAATGTGATTTTCTGGATTTTTTTTCTCATTTTGTCTGTCATAGTTGAAGTGTACCTATGATGAAAATTACAGGCCTCATCTTTTTAAGTGGGAGAACTTGCACAATTGGTGGCTGACTAAATACTTTTTTGCCCCACTGTATCTCAGTATTTGTTATTTATACAGTCTTTTTTCTCATCTTTAGCAAGGGTGCCAATAATTTCAGTCATGACTATACATTGTTTAGATAAGAGCTTCCCCACTGGGCAGAACTGGTTGGACCAACATTGTTTCCAAGTGGAAAAACTGATTGAATCAACTTAGAAAACTGATTGGATTTGAAAGAAGTCATCAATGTTAGGGATTTTTATATTTCTTTTCTCCTTACTTTTTAACCTAAATCCAATGAGATGGTGACATTTTTTGTCACATTGAATTCACGTTAATTAACAACTCAACCAAATGCACTGTAAATCAAAACTAGCTGCCTAGTGGGTCAGCTCTCATTGCCCACTCCTTTGTGACACCATGGTCACCATCCATAACACGTTTGATTTGTAAAATGTTTTCTCACGCCCCAGGCTAACTCTGCCTGGTGTCAGATCATACTTTGAATAACAAAGCCGCATGACTCATGGAGGTTGATATGCGAGAATAGACTGTATGACACGTGTATGTCTGTGTGTGACTTCAGCCTGATCTCAGTGTGATAACCTCCAGATAAGGGGGAGACTGACCTCTATGCAGCAGACCTGGGTTCAAACGGTATTAGTTTTCTTGCCAAACGTTAAGCATTTGACTGAGCTTGCCTGCCAGATAGGAAGGGTTTACGCATTTGGAACTTTTACAAAACGTCAAATGATTAGCTTTTCAGTGCTTTCAATCTGTTGAATGTAATACAAGAGACACTAGAAAATGGAATGTCCCGTCTTGCGCCATCGAATGACAGCACCCAACCTACTCTGTGTAATGTCATCTTTGTGGTGAGGTGCCGTACCAACGTCCGCCACTAGATGGAAACAAAACCCTAGAGAATGAACAGGAGAGTCAAAGCACAGAGCGAGTTGTTCATTGGTCTCTGATTGATAGGTAACTCCACCTTTTAATATGTTCTTGTGTTATAAGACATGACCTTTTATACTGTGGTCTGTTGGTCTCAGTGCTTTAAACAGAGGACATTTCAAAATAGTGACAGGTTTTGTGTCAGAAAACCCCATAGCTCTAATATGCTGCTCAGCTGGTTGTGGATGACCCTACCCTCTTTTACCAGAGTGCCATCTTGTCAAACAAGTGTATCGTCCTCAACCCCATCTTATCTGCAAAGTAAACATGTGTATGTACTAAATAGGGATGGCTTTACACTGACTTTTCTTTTTTAGGAGGAGCACGTGCGCACACCTATGTTGAAAAATCTAGGCGAGCGCACGCAAGAACATTTAGGAGCGCAATGAGAAATATTAAAGCTTGAATCATACATTTTTTTTAAAAATATGTGCACTGGTGTTCCTAAATGACAATTCCAGGTCGCACAGCAAAATATTTTGCCACACATGCGAGAAAAATGGTCGCACTGTAGAACCCTGCTAAAGAATCCTGCATGTCAGGCATCGGACCCCTGTGTAATAAAACACACACAGTGAAATAATGGAAACATCAACCGTTATAGTAAGAGAAGAGAACACCATGAAGCATTAGCTGTTTTAATGCATTCTCAATCTGTGATAGCCCTTCCTTTTGACGTAACTTTCCATTTAGGTTGAAAGTGGTTGAATTCTTATTTCTCTCACAGGCCTTCCCAGGCTTTGTGACTGTTGTAGGCATGTCTGAGCCTGTCTTTCTCTCTTTTCCCTCGGTCACACTTTGTGGAATGGGTCAGTTTTGATTGGCTCTTTTAAAAGTAACTACCTCAAGTAGTTTTTTTTCCCCTCCTTTCTTTAAATCATCAACTCAAGACGTTGCACTGGCATCATAGCGACAGACGTCTGCTTCTTTTGAAGTTCTCTTGGCCATGACCTTTCACCTTTTTTCTGTGCTCTTTCTAAAAGGGATACAAGTCAAACAAATGAAACCATGGTCTGGAGAGGTGTGGATTCCACTGTTGTAAAAGCATACTGCTGCCCCATGCCTGTAAAGTCAGTCTGTTAAAAAAGGATAGACAACTGTCACTAGGACTGGGTTTGAGATGGACGCAATGGAAAGGATCTGATGTGTATGAAGCAGAGTAATGAGAACAGTTGAACTCCTTTTAGAATGAATTACGCATGCACAAAGGCCCACAGATACACAATTAGACATGGTCTCTATTTCTTAACCTCTCTGTGGTCTTTACGGGTGTCAAGATCCTTGCAGTGCAGTCCGTCTCCTTTACTAGAGGTGTGGAGAGAAAGCCCTTTGGAAATATTTTGGTTGTTGTCGGTTTTATGTATTTGTGTTCCTTTTTATGGTTTGGCTTGACCAAAACGTCCTACATGTCCGTCAGCTGATCGATTTTGGTCGACTTCCACTTTGTACGATTGTTTTTCAGTACCATGATGTAAGGGTTAGATTGTGTTACTACCTACTTGGTACGATGTTGTAAGAACCTCTTGTTTAGGGAGATGTGTTCTCTGCAGAAACTTTGCTATTCTTGTTTTCAAGAGTTCTCTGCTTGCGGAAGTACACACACACACACACTCACACTCTACTGGTCAAAAGTTTTAGAACACCTCCTCATTCAAGGGTTTTTCTTTATTTGTACTATTTTCTACATTGTAGAATAATAGGGAAGACATCAAAACTATTAAATAACACATATGGAATCATGGAGATTCTTCAAAGTAGCCACCCTTTGCCTTGATGACAGCTTTGCACACTCTTGGCATTCTCTCAACCAGCTTTACCTGGAATGCTTTTCCAACAGTCTTGAAGGCGTTCCCACATATGCTGAGCACTTGTTGGCTGCTTTTCCTTCACTCTGTGGTCCAAATCACCCCAAACAATCTCAATTGGGTTGAGGTCGGGTGACTGGAGGCCAGGTCATCTGATGCAGCACTCCGTCACTCTCCTTCTTGGTCAAATAGCCCTTACACAGCCTGGAGGTGTGTTGGGTCATTGTCCTGTTGAAAAACAAATGATAATCCCATTAAGCGCAAACCAGATGGGACGGCGTATTGCTGCAAAATGCTGTGGTAGCCTTGTTGGTTAAATGTGCCTTGAATTCTATATAAATTACCGGAATTGTCACCAGCAAAGCACCATCACACCTCTTCCATGCTTCATGGTGGGAACCACACATGCAGAGATTATCCTTTCACCTACTCTGCGTCTCACAAAGACACAGTTAGAACCAGAAATTGCACGTGGACTCATCAGACCAAAGGACATATTTCCACCGGTCTAATGACCATTGCTTGTGTTTCTTGGCCCAAGCAAATCTCTTCTTGTTGTCCTTTTAGTAGTGTTTTTTTGTTGTTGTTGAGCAATTCGACCATGAAGGTCAGATTCACTCAGTCTCCTCTGAACAGCTGATTTTGAGATGTGTCTGACTTGAACTCTGAGGAATTTTTTGGGGCTGAAATTTCTGAGGCTGGTAACTCTAATGAACTTATCCTTTCTTAACTCTGGGTCTTCCTTTCCTGTGGCGGTCCTCATGAGAGCCCGTTTCATCGTAGCGCTTGAAGGTTTTTGCGACTGCACTTGAAGAAACTTTCAAAGTTCTTGACATTTTCCGCATTGACTGACCTTCATGTCTTAAAGTAATGATGGACTGTCGTTTCTCTTTGCTTGTTTGAGCTGTTCTTGTCATAACATGGACTTGGTCTTTAATCAAATAGGGCTATCTTCTGTATACCACCCTTACCTTGTCACAACACAACTGATTGGCTCAAATGCATTAAGGAAAGAAATTCCACAAATAAACAAGGCACACCTGTTAATTGAAATGCATTCCAGGTGACTACCTCATGAAGCTGGTTGAGAGAATGCTAAGAGTGTGCAAAGCTGTCAACAAGGCAAAGGGCTACTTTGAAGAATCTCAAATATATAAATAATAAACAAATCAAAATGTGTGCGTGTGTGTGTGTATGTATGTGTGTGTGTGTGTGTATAACACTTTTTTTTGGATACTACATGATTCCATATGTGTTATTTCCTAGTTTCGATGTCTTCACTATTCTACAATGTAGAAAATAATAAAAAATAAAGAAAAATACTTGATTGAGTAGGTGTGTCCAAACGTTTGACTGGTGCTGTATATATTTGTAACCATATTTTACAAACTATGAAAAACCCGAACATTATCATTAATCCTTGCTAGCATGCAGAGCAATGCCTTGGCCTCTAATTAGTCCGCCACTCTCAACTTGTACCTCTGCCTGTCACTCTCATTCTTAGCTTTGGCTCCAGCTGTGAGGGATGACTTGAAACGACCTTAATCTCTAACAACTGCTCCGGCGACCGACCTTGACACTTTATTTTCTCAATTATGGAGTCTGGACCCAGAGACTGCTTTAGCTCTCATCAAGGCTAATTACAGATCTCACTCTCCATTCCCACATTTCCTTGGACAGTATATTAGCGTGTTGGTTTTGAGTGAGTCGGAGGCCTGGAAGAAACTGAACTAAAGACGGGGATTAGCTTTAGAAACCAGCCACTGAGTGCATTTTCAGGACATTTTGAGGGGTAAAAATGTATTCCTGTTGAAAATCCTAGTTTCCTAAACCTAACCTTTACCCCAGTCCCGAAACCTAACCCTTAAGCCAAAAATAGGATTTTAACAAATTCAGGCCATGAAAAGGACATTGTGGTCCTGATAAGGTAGGAAAACATGTACACACACACAGTAGCCAGAAGTGTCACGCCTGCTCCCGCTCCCCCTCTCTAGCACTCGAGGGTGCCAAGCTGCCCATCATTACGCACACCTGTCACCACCTGGCATCATGTAACGGCTTTCTTCCTGTGAAGGAGAGGAGGACCAAAATGCAGCGTGGTTAGAGTTCATGTTTTTTAATAAGAAATACACAAATACAAAATAACAAATGTGGCAAAACCAAAACAGTCCTATCTGGTGCAGAGAACCCAACACAAAACAGGTTCCCAATCAGAGACAATGACTAACACCTGCCTCTGAGAACCATATCAGGCCAAACATAGAAATAGACAAACTAGACACACAAGGAATGCCCACCCAGCTCACGTCCTGACCAACACTAAAACAAGGAAAACACACAAGAACTATGGTTAGAACGTGACACATCAGCGCTTCATTGGACTCACCTGGACTCATCACTTTATTGATTGCCTCCTATCTATATATTCAATCAAATCCAATCAAATGTATTTATAAAGCCCTTCTTACATCAGCTGTACAAAGTGCTGTACAGAAACCCAGCCTAAAACCCCAAACAGCAAGCAAGGTGTAGGAGCACGGTGGTTAGGAAAAACTCCCTAGAAAGGCCAGAACCTAGGAAGAAACCTAGAGAGGAACCAGACAATGGGGGGTGGCCAGTCCTCTTTTGGCTGTGCTGGGTGGAGAGTATAACAGAACATGGCCAAGATTTTCAAATGTTCATCGATGCCAAGCAGGGTCAAATGATAACAATCACGGTGGTTGTCGAGGGTGCAACAGGTCAGCACCTCAGGAGTAAATGTCAGTTGGCTTTTCATAGCCGATCATTCAGAGTTTCTCTATCACTCCTGCTGTCTCTAGAGAGTTGAAAACAGCAGGTCTGGGACAGGTAGAACGTCCGGTGAACAGGTCAGGGTTCCATAGCCGCCGTTTGATCCCTGTGTCAGCAATAATGTTATGTTTCCCTTGTCCAGACGCTGTCTGTGTTTTGTTTCATGTCTGTTATCTATGAAATATTCACTCCCTGTACTTGCTTCTGGTCTCCCGGCGTCTGTCCTCACAAGAGGTAGCAATGGTGCTTAACAAATAGCGGTTTACAGATCTGAATAATGCTGCAGATATGTCCAGAACAGCAGTGGTGTTACCCCCCCCCCCCCCCCCTCCCCAGCCCTTGTCCCCACCATCCCCCTCAGTCCCCCCCCCCCCCCCCCCCCCCCCCATCACCTTGGGTAAGATAATAACGAGGGGGCCATACTTTCCCACAGCTCTTAACCAGCTGTGGTGCTGCTCTCCCAGCAAGGCCTGGTCAGTAATCAGGACCTCATTAGGCGACCAACCAGAGGCCTGGGCCTGGATCAGCTGGTTCAGTAGAGGAGAAATCCCCCAACAGTCAACGTGGGCAGAAACATTCTTGTAGGAACAGAAAGAGAAACACTGCCGGCCAGGAGACTCAGATAGGAAATGCTATCATTATAGTAATGCTTAGGGGTAATGACAAAGCACAGTCTTGCAGAGCAAGGTAAATATGCCTTTCTTAGTCGGAATTTGGGTGAACATGTGTTAAATACAGGTATATGCATTAATGGGTGTGTTGAAATGTGCTGTGGCAAGCTCTTCAGAGATATTGTGTGTATAATTTGACTATAATATGTTAAGACACTGACATGATTAAACTCTGTACTCACTCTGCAGCAGATAGTGAGAAAATCTCTGACTACCCACCGCCTGCCAGCCCTGTGGACAAACCTGATGATGGGGCCCCTGGAGATGTGGCCCCTGAGGCCCCAGCGGGGGAGACTGATGACGAGAACACTGTCTCCAATAAGACCTTAGTGGAGTCAGTGGAGGCCAACGAGAGCAACAACAACAACACCAGCATCACCGCTAGGATCGCTTCAACAACTCCAAGAGGTTGGTATAGTTCAAGATCTGCTACAACCTCTGTGTGTGTGTGTCTTTCTGACGGGTTGGGGTAAAGAAGACACATTTCCATTGAACATTTGTATACATCTTCTAACGTCATGGTATCTATGGCTATTGATGCCGTTAATTGAAAACTGTTCCTCGCTGTTTAAAAAAACTGGCCTAAACAAATCACATCTCTCTTTTCGCTTCTTTGCGTTATTTGAAAATACAACGAGACAGATTGGTTTATCCTCTTTCTCTGTAATTGACTCAGGGATACAATGTTGAACAGAAGTGTTCTACTATGCCTTGAACATTCCTCTCCTGGGGAGAATGTAATTAACACAGCATGGTGATAGCACCACAACTCCCAGACTATGTCCATATCTCAGTGTGAAGGATTCTTCTATAATTGGGTGGTGAAGACTGAACCAACAACTCAACACGGCAGTTAGTTCAAGCTGTCGTTTTCTAAAGCAACATTCAGTTGGGCTCTAATAGCAGTGGCGTTCCTCACAGCAGTGGAACATAAATGAACGCACACTGGGGACACTTGAGTCAGTTTTGAATGTCTGGTCAAAACCGATGGAAAGCATCACTATGGTCAAGCCATGCCAAGTGAAAGGCAGTGGTTAGCAGCAGATGTGTGTGTTTGACCCTTCCCCTTTACTAAGACATGTCGCTGAGCTCAAACCAAGAGAGAACGCCAGTTGTCCTTTTATCCGTTCAGCGGTCCAAAAATGCATGAAACATTTGTAAACTGTGGCTGTAGGGTCACTCGTAAGGATGGCTGTAGGGTCACTCGTAAGGATGGCTGTAGGGTCACTCGTAAGGATGGCTGTAGGGTCACTCGTAAGGATGGCTGTAGGGTCACTCGTAAGGATGGCTGTAGGGTCACTCGTAAGGATGGCTGTAGGGTCACTCGTAAGGATGGCTGTAGGGTCACTCGTAAGGATGGCTGTAGGGTCCCTCGCAAGGATGGCTGTAGGGTCACTCGCAAGGATGGCTGTAGGGTCACTCGTAAGGATGGCTGTAGGGTCACTCGTAAGGATGGCTCTAGGGTCACTCGTAAGGATGGCTGTAGGATTCCATTGTTTAGTCCCACTACTGTCAGATGGTTCTACAGTATATGATTCAGAACACATGTTCTACCATCGCATCAGTATTGAATGTTCTACTTTGGCAGGGATCCTGACTAAAGGTCTGCTGCCATTACTCAAGCATCCTTCAGTAACCATTAGCAGGTGAAATGTAGCCATAGATCTAGGGTTAAAACTCCCCACGGTCATCACTTCATCTATGCCCTGTCTCCTCATTATTTTGTTTCTCTCTCACACTTTTTCTCACACACTTTCTTCTCTCTCTCACACACTTTCTCAGGACGGGCCATAACCAGCAGCTTCTCTGAGGTTCCTCTGGACAACCCGGCCTAAAAGAGATTCTTCTTTATCTGCAGCCCCTTCACAACCACGGTAATCCCCCATCGGACCCCCAACCTCCCCCCTGCAGCTGCTGAACTACTTCCCCAGCTCAGGTGTTAGTAAACGGATCAGCCCCCCCACCCCACCACCAGCCAGGTCAGCAGGCCGCAAACAACTTCTGCTGGAAGTGCCAGATATGTTACTGAACCGGTCTCCCTGAATTAACATTGCAGTATAAATAGGACGTCATAACCACCAATCTACCAGTACCGCTGGTCATTATCTATCAGTCTGCATTAGATTAAGGGTTCCCATCTTCCTAAGTCTTCTTGACGAGGCTAATCCACATTGATATATATATATGGTCGTTGATGCATCTGGACTCAACTCTCCATTGAGTTGCAGATATAAGATATTGCAGCATATATCAAAGTTGAATTTTTTTGTGTAGGGAGGATTTATATAGGCTCCAGGTTGAGTGAGAGGGACACATGTAGGCGTATTTGTTATACCTCTGCAATTTTATAAGTAATTTATTGGACAGAGGTCGTTTAGCCTCTACAAGAACAAGTCATACAGTTAGAAGGAAACAACCACAACTTGCACATCAAATCTACCAAACAGCTCCCAACCCTCTTCAAGATCTATTTGCCCACTTGCCGCTAAACAATGCATTTCCGATTTCCACTCATACTCTCTCATACAGTTGTTCTGCTCATAACTCTGCCTCTTATCTCATTTCGATCAGGCACTCCAGCTAGATTCCTCAGACAGACCCCAGCAGCTTGGGTCCTCTCAGCCAGTCAGCTAGCCAGTCAGTCAGACAGGAAGTTCTAATTATAGCCCCCTGCACCTGTGTCTCTTCTCTCTGAAGCCTGCCGCCACAGGGCCTGGACCCAGAAGACCTGAGATATCCACCGCTCTTAGCAGCCGATGATAGGCCCAGATCTTAGGCCCGCCGCCGAGACGCAACTTGTTAACAGTCACAGGTCACGTCGAATTTCACAAAAAAGCAAATCCCTGTTATCTCACGTCCATCAGGGGTTGTCAGTCCCTCACTTTTTCTCACCCCTCTCTTCCTCCCCTCTTTCTCTATCGCTCAGTCAGTAGTTTTGCTTGGCCTGCGTTTGTGTGACCCTTAAGATGACGTGTAGTGTTGACATTTCCTCATACAGTATAGTAGAATCACATAATGTAGAAGGATGTCTAGTGACCATCCCTCATAAAACTACATTTACAGCAGAATGAATTAGGTCTCAAAACTACATTTACAGCAGAATGAATTAGGTCTCATAAAACTACATTTACAGAAGAATGAATTAGGTCTCATAAAACTACATTTACAGCAGAATGAATTTGGTCATGTAGGAGAGTGCAGTTAGAAGAGAAGGCTACTGCCTAGCACCACTGAAAAACCTGTCCTTTTTGGGTATTTAGGAAAGGCTAGATAAGAAGCGTGGGGATTTGTAAGGTAGCCCGTTGCTCCATCCCGGTGGGAAGACTAGTCAGGGTCTCCCCTTTTTCTCCCTCTCTCTTCCTTTATTTCTTCTTTCTCTCGCTCTCCCCCCTCCAGGATGGTTTGAGCAGGAATGAGGGTCAGTAGGGGGAGAATAGAGGCAGTGGACTAATGGATACATTTTTATGAGCCTTTTTATGTTTTTATAATGTAGGCATGCATGTGTACACTATGCATGTACACAAATATGCAGTGTAACCATAGTCATTCTTAAAGACGACTGACATGTCTCCAATCTCAGTCTTTAAGGTAGGAGAAAACGTGAGAGAAAGTCTTGCTAGCTTCAAGTAAGGTGGCTATGCTGTGGCTGTGTATATAATTACAATCATTGCCTTCAGACTGCCATAATTAGTTCATTAGAGGATTGGATAATTGGTTCAGACAGAGCCACTCTCTGAAGAAATTACTACCTTGGTTCAGAGTATTTTACAGTGCACAAGGCCCCATGCACCTCATTGTCCCAGGATCCATTTCATGTGATATATTTACAGTGCCTTGCGAAAGTATTCGGCCCCCTTGAACTTTGCGACCTTTTGCCACATTTCAGGCTTCAAACATAAAGATATAAAACTGTATTTTTTTGTGAAGAATCAACAAGTGGGACACAATCATGAAGTGGAATGACATTTATTGGATATTTCAAACTTTTTTAACAAATGAAAAACTGAAAAATTGGGCGTGCAAAATTATTCAGCCCCTTTACTTTCAGTGCAGCAAACTCTCTCCAGAAGTTCAGTGAGGATCTCTGAATGATCCAATGTTGACCTAAATGACTAATGATGATGATAAATACAATCCACCTGTGTGTAATCAAGTCTCCGTATAAATACACCTGCACTGTGATAGTCTCAGAGGTCCGTTAAAAGCGCAGAGAGCATCATGAAGAACAAGGAACACACCAGGCAGGTCCGAGATACTGTTGTGAAGAAGTTTAAAGCCGGATTTGGATACAAAAAGATTTCCCAAGCTTTAAACATCCCAAGGAGCACTGTGCAAGCGATAATATTGAAATGGAAGGAGTATCAGACCACTGCAAATCTACCAAGACCTGGCCGTCCCTCTAAACTTTCAGCTCATATAAGGAGAAGACTGATCAGAGATGCAGCCAAGAGGCCCATGATCACTCTGGATGAACTGCAGAGATCTACAGCTGAGGTGGGAGACTCTGTCCATAGGACAACAATCAGTCGTATATTGCACAAATCTGGCCTTTATGGAAGAGTGGCAAGAAGAAAGCCATTTCTTAAAGATATCCATAAAAAGTGTCGGTTAAAGTTTGCCACAAGCCACCTGGGAGACACACCAAACATGTGGAAGAAGGTGCTCTGGTCAGATGAAACCAAAATTGAACTTTTTGGCAACAATGCAAACCGTTATGTTTGGCGTAAAAGCAACACAGCTAAACACACCATCCCCACTGTCAAACATGGTGGTGGCAGCATCATGGTTTGGGCCTGCTTTTCTTCAGCAGGGACAGGGAAGATGGTTAAAATTGATGGGAAGATGGATGGAGCCAAATACAGGACCATTCTGGAAGAAAACCTGATGGAGTCTGCAAAAGACCTGAGACTGGGACGGAGATTTGTCTTCCAACAAGACTGATCCAAAACATAAAGCAAAATCTACAATGGAATGGTTAAAAAATAAACATATCCAGGTGTTAGAATGGCCAAGTCAAAGTCCAGACCTGAATCCAATCGAGAATCTGTGGAAAGAACTGAAAACTGCTGTTCACAAATGCTCTCCATCCAACCTCACTGAGCTCGAGCTGTTTTGCAAGGAGGAATGGGAAAACATTTCAGTCTCTCGATGTGCAAAACTGATAGACATACCCCAAGCGACTTACAGCTGTAATCGCAGCAAAAGGTGGCGCTACAAAGTATTAACTTAAGGGGGCTGAATAATTTTGCACGCCCAATTTTTCAGTTTTTGATTTGTTAAAAAGGTTTGAAATATCCAATAAATGTCCTTCCACTCCATGATTGTGTCCCACTTGTTGTTGATTCTTCACAAAAAAATACAGTTTTATATCTTTATGTTTGAAGCCTGAAATGTGGCAAAAGGTCGCAAAGTTTAAGGGGGCCGAATACTTTCGCAAGGCACTGTACATATGTATTTAACAGAATCGTCAGAGACCAGAGTTGACCATGTAGATGGAGAATAACTAACCGTAGATAATATATGACGACGTTAATAATCCTACATGTGTAATGTAGCCATGTACAGCTGTTAAAATAACATGTTTTATATTTACCTATGTCACAGTTGTATATTATCACATATACACACCGTTTAACATTTTAGTTCCTGGAGATTCTGGTACGTAATTGCTCCTATACCATTGCCTTCCAGAACTTTCGTTTGACTTACACAAACAGTGGGAGCTGAGTCTACCAGGGATACCTTCTAGCAGCAGGTCATTGATATGGTTTAGAGTTTCACACTGGGGGAGTGGTATTGGATCACGGCAACTACAGCGGCATGATTTATATTTCGGCAATGGAAAGCAAGTATGCCCACTGATAGGCTTGGTAGTTACACTCATTAAAAAAAAGGGTTCCAAATGGGTTATTTGGCTGTCCCCATAGGAGAACCCTTTTTGGTTCCAGGTAGAACTCATTGTGTTTTCAGGTAGAACCCTTTTGAGTTCCATGTAAAACCCTTTGTGGAAACATTCTACATGGAACACAAAAGGGTTCTTCAAAGGGTTCTCCTATGGCACGTGTCAAACTCATTCCACGGAGGGCCGAGGATTTTCGCTCCTCCTTTGTACTTAATTGATGAATTAATGTCAACCTGGTTGTCTAGGTCTTAATTGAAAGGAAAAACCAGCAGACACTAGGCCCTCCATGGAATGAGTTTGACACCCCTGTCCTATATGGGGACAGCCGAAGAACCATTTTAGGTTCTAGATAGCACCTTTTTTCTAAGAGTGCAGCCTATTATTCTCACTGTTGAATTGTAGTTATTAACTCTATATTCTCAATACAGTGGAAAAGACTGGATGATACAGCTGCTTCAGTTGTGGATTTCACATTTAGCATGAGGAGAAAATGCCCTTCTTGGAAGGCAAGCTGGGCCTTGCTCATAAACAATAACAAAAGCTGTCTATTTTGTGCTTTAGATGCATAGATAACAGAATGAATCAACCTTGAAGGAGACATAAAAAGGAAAGAAAGAGAAAAGAAACAACCAGTCCTTTCTTCCTTCCACCTGGTTTAGGTAGTGATGAGCAAGCTGGAAAGCCTGCACTTGAAAGGTCTCTTGTCTCCCCCATCCAGGGGAGATAATGGACATGACCTGACAGCTCATGAAACAGCATAATTAGCTGGTTAGGCCGGCTGTGTTATTTTCTAATCGGGTTTGCTTTCATGCCGTCAGCTCACGGGGGTTATCATAAATTTGACTGGAATAGACCGTCGGTCCAGAGAGAGAGTGGAGAAAATGTGGACTAGCCTAGCTAGTAATTAGTGTGGGCTATTTTATTGTTCGAGAGGGGTTTTCGTTCGATGTGATTGGACACACAGGTTCAAAGACAGGGCAAGGCTGTGTAAGACTCAGAGGTCAAGGGTCAGATTATATCTCATGTGCTTATGAACAGGTCTATTTGTCATTCATCGGCTCCAAAATAAATATTGTTCTTGTTTATGTAGTGGCAATGCTGTCCCCAGTAATAAAAAAGAAACCAGACCTCCATTTTGGGGTTTGAGACCACCATTTTGGACGTCCCAATGGCTCTATGGCAGTGTAGGAGGGGGCCTGCGCTCAGTAATAACAGTGGCTGGGTGCTGCTGGGTGGCGTTTCCTGCATGTGTGTTTTGATGTGGTGATGGAGATGACAGGGCTCTGTCATGTCACCTGACTGGCTTGATGTTTTATCACAGGGATGGACTAGTGGAAAGGCAGGCTGGAAAGGCCCCTTACACACACGCACACACACACACACTGGACAGAAACACCTGGTGTCAGCTGATTCCAAATCTGCCTCTTGTGTCCTGCGCAACACAACAATGTTAGCCCACTAAGCTAAAAGCCTAAGCATTCGCTTGGGGAGCTAACACAATTCTTCAGGCCTCAGGCAGCTACTCATCAGACAAGCTTGATTCCCCAAACCATTACATAAGCAGTGTGCTCTCTGCCCTGGCTCACCAACTGAGTTAGACATTGTGCAGGGCTCCACACTGAGAATCATTCAACAATAGACCAGCTCAGGTTGTGTAATATGACAACAGCTGCATGTATCTGCAGACTGATATTTCTAATGTTAGATTAGTATTAGGTCGTATTATGTGGCTCACATAGCACGAGTAGTCCTCTACCCTGACATTGATCTAGTTATTACAGTATATAGCCATGAAATGAAACACTTATTGTGTTTGAATGAGATTAAAACACACAAGTTTGTGTTGGTGGTTGACTGCTGCCTGTGACCGAAGTTTGAAGGTGGAGAGCGTGGAGTCAGGTTTCAGTGTTGATGGTACTTAACTGTCTGAGGGTCCCAAAAGCCCTATGACAAAATGGCGTCTCTGGCATCTAGCTTTTTTTAATGTGATACTGTTATATACAGCCTCTGGATGTTACTGTTTGCTAATGTTCTGTCAAAACACATTTCTTTGATCATGAAATGCATGCATCTGGTTTAACATGAATTCCTGACCTGATGTCAACTTGTAATCCCTAAATTCCATTACTGACTGAAAGACCACATAATGAGCATCTTCATAGTCATTGTTTATCACACAACACTGTCAAATGACACCCCACATCTCATTTTGTAAAGCCATTACCCTCAACATTTCGTGCACCCCTTCTTTAATCCCTTGTGCCCTACTTATTTAAACCAGCGCAACACAGAAGGTCTTGAATTGCCTCCCTGTCTCTGTGTTTCTACTCAGCCAGTGTGTTGAGAGATGCAGAGTCAAGGTTCCCTTTGATGCTCAGATAATGAGTTAAAGGCCTTCAGACATGCCCTATGCTGGCTGGGCTCCGCAAACACTCTCTCACACACACACACACACTGGCCTGGGTCCCCTCCTACGTTGAAGTCACTGGCTGCTGAGGGGAGGATGACTCAAAGTAATGGCTGGAATGAAGTCATTGGAATGGTATAAACCACATGGAAACCACGTGTTCGATACCATTCCATTGACTCCATTCCAGCCATTATTTTTGAGCCGTCCTCCCCTCAGCAGCCTCCAGTGCTTGACGTTGCTGTGCTGCATCCATCACAGATGGTTGATTTCTCTAAGTCCTCACACCTTGTTTGTTTGCCTCTATTTGTGGTGCTGATCCAGGCCGGATTGTAACAGTGGATCTATTGACATATACAGGACCAGACACACCTACTCATTCAAGGATTTTTCTTTATTTTTGCTATTTTCTACATTGTAGAATAATAGTGAAGACATCAAAACTATGAAATAACACATATGGAATCATGTAGTAACCAGAAAAGTGTTCAACAAATCAAAATGTATTTTATATTTGAGATTCTTCAAAGTAGCCACCCTTTGCCTTGATGACAGCTTTGCACACTCTTGGCATTCTCTCAACCACCTCCATGAGGTAGTCACCTGGAATGCATTTCAATTAACAGGTGTGCCTTGTTAATTTGTGGAATTTCTTCTTAATGCCTTTGAGTCAATTAGTTGTGTTGTGACAAGGTAGGGGTGGTATATAGATATAGCCCTATTTGGTAAAAGACCAAGTCCATATTATGGCAAGAACCGCTCAAATAAGCAAATAAATTATAGTCCATTACTTTAAGACATGAAGGTCAGTCAATACGGAACATTTCAAGAACTTTGAAAGTTTCTTCAAGTGCAGTCACAAAAACCATCAAGCGCTATGATGAAACTGGCTCTCATAAGGACCGCCACAGGAAAGGAAGACCCAGCGTTACCTCTGCTCTCTGTGAGACGTAGAGTAGGTGAACGGATGATCTCTGCATGTCTGGTTCCCACCGTGAAGCATGGAGGAGGAGGTTCGATGGTGTGGGGGTTGCTTTGCAGGTGACCCTGTCTCTGATTTATTTAGAATTCAAGACACACATAACCAGCAAGGCTACCACAGCATTCTGCAGCAATACGCCGTCCCATCTGGTTTGTGCATAGTGGGACTTTCATTTGTTTTTCAACAGGACAATAACCCAACACACTTCCAGGCTGTGTAAGGGCTATTTGACCAATGAGGAGAGTGATGGAGTGCTGCATCAGATGACCTGGCCTCCACAATCACCCGATCTCACCCCCAATTGAGATGGTTTGGGATGAGTTGGACCGCAGAGTGAAGGAAAAGCAGCCAACAACTAGGCAAGCATATGTGGGAACTCCTTCTAGACTGTTGGAAAAGCATTCTAGGTGAAGCTGGTTGAGAGAATGCCAATAATTATATATTTTTAACACTTTTCTGGTTACTACATGATTCCATATGTGTTATTTCATAGTTTTGATGTCTTCACTATTATTCTACAATGTAGAAAATAGTAAAAATAAAGTTGGTGTAGGTGTCAACTTTTGACTAGTACTGTACATGTACAGTGCATTCGGAAATTATACAGACCCCTTGACTTTTTCCACATTTTGTTACGTTACAGCCTTATTCTAAAATTGATTAAATTGTTTTTTGTCCTCATCAATCTACACACAATACCCCATAATGACAAAGCAAAAACAGGTTTTTAGAAATGTTAGCAAAAAATTCAAATAACTGAAATATCACATTTTACACAAGTATGCAGACCCTTTACTCTGTACTTTGTTGAAGCACCTTTGGCAGCGATTACAGCCTCATGTCTTCTTAGGTATGAAGCAACAAGCGTCGCACATCTGTATTTGGGGAGTTTCTCCCTTTCTTCTCTGCAGATCCTCTCAAGCTCTGTCAGGTTGGATGGGGAGCGTCGCTGAACAGCTATTTTCAGGTCTCTCCAGAGATTTTTGATCAGTTTTAAGTTTGGGCTTTGGCTGGGCCACTCAACGACATTCAGAGACATGTCCTGAAGCCATTCCTGCTGGACGGTGAACCTTCGCCCCCAGTCTGAGGTCCGGAGCGCTCTGGTGCAGGTTTTCATCAAGGATCTCTGTTATTTGCTTCGTTCATCTTTCCCTCGATCCTGACTAGTCTCACAGTCATGCTGCTGATAAACATTTCTACAGCATGATGCTGCCACCACCATGCTTCACCGTAGGGATGGTGCCAAGTTTCTTCTAGGCATTCAGGCCAAAGAGTTCAATCTTGGTTTCATCAGACCAGAGAATCTTGTTTCTCATGGTCTGAGAGTCCAAACTCCAAATGGGCTGTCATGTGCCTTACTGAGGAGTGGCTTCCTTCTGGACATTTTACCATAAAGGCCTGATTGGTGAAGTGCTGCAGAGGTGGTTGCCTTTTTGGAAGTTTCTCCCATCTCCATAGAGGAACTCTGGAGTTCAGAGTTACCATAGGTTCTTGGTCACCTCCCTAACCAAGGCCCTTTTCCCCCGATTGCTCAGTTTGGCCAGACGGCCAGCTCTAGGAAAAGTCTTGGTGGTATCATTCCCCAGATCTCTGCCTCGACACAATCCTGTCTCAGAGCTCTACGGACAATTCCTTCTACATCATGGCTTGGTTTTTGCTCTGAAGTGCACTGTCAACTGTGGGACCTTATATAGACAGGTGTGTGCCTTTCCAAATCATGTCCAATCAATTGAGTTTACTATAGGTAGACTCAAATGAAGTTGTAGAAACATTTCAAGGATGATCAATGGAAACAGGATGCACCTGAGCAAAGTTGAGTCTCATAGAGAAGGGTCTGAATACTTATGTAAGTAAATTATTTTCCTAATACATTTCTAAAACCTGTTTTCTTTGTCATTATGGGGTATTGTGTGTAGATTGATGGGATAAAATGTAATCCATTTTAGAATAAGGCTGTAAAGTAACAAATGTGGAACAAGTTAAGGGGTCTGAATGCTTTCCGAATGCACTGTTTATTCAATCTTTGAATTGAATGACAGTTACTGACACTTACTGACAGTTGTGGCTGCTTTGTGTGATGTATTGTTGTCTCTACCTTCTTAACCTTTGTGCTGTTGTCTGTGCCAATAATGTTTGTACCATGTTTTGTGCTGCTTCCATGTTGTGTTGCTACCGTGCTGTGTTGTCCTAGGTCTCTCTTTATGTAGTGCTGTGTTTTCTCTCTTGTCGTGATGTGTGTTTTTGTCCAATTTTTATTTTTAATCCCAGCCCTTGTCCCTGCAGGAGGACTTGTGCCTTTTGGTAGGCCGTCATTGTAAATTATAATTTGTTCTTTACTGACTTGCCTAGTTTAATAAAGGTTAAATAAATAAATAACTATTCCACGTGGGGGTATATTCACTTTTTTTGGTAGACAGAAACACTTCCTACAACTGCAACCCAGCTGTCTTTTCCTTAGGCTTTAGCGGTCAGGCATGTTTCGGAAGATCTAAATGTGTTTAGAATGCAAGAGGGTAAATTTACAAGAGGGCCACTTACAGGTGCTAATTAATGTACTATAAACATTTGGCTCACCCAAGGCTTCCTGTTAGCTTTGCATCTGTCATGACCTGGTTGTAGCCCTTCGCCCTTTTCCTGTTTTTTTTATTTATTAAAAAAAATGTTTTACCAACACTCAGTGAAACCATTAGTGTATTTAACCATTACTATATTTAAACGTTAGAATGCAGCCCTGCCTCACAGTACCGTACACAGCTGCTGGTGTGGGTGGAATGTAGCTAATGTAGCTAGCTAGCTGCTCGCTATTGAAACACTATCACTTTCTGTGGCAGAGGTCAGAGCAACCTGGGTGTCAAATTCATCTTGTGAAAAATCCAATAACTGAGTGAAAAAGACATTTGCTAGTTCAGCCAGTTGATTTAGCGGCAGTTGTTTGCTATAACAACCCTAAGTATACAAGTCAATCAAAGACAAAATTCAGATAACCCCTTAGCTAGTTTAGATACCGTTAGGCTCTTTGACTATTATGGATCTCCACCAATGTTAACACCATGTCAACCTTCATGTGTAGCCTGTGCTAGAGGACATGGCTTTCCAAACAATTTAGAGGCAGGTTGTTTTGAAAGCAAGCCCCATTATGTGGTCATGGCTTGCCTTTGTAGAAGAAGCTGAAACATTGACAAATGGGGTCAAGTCAAACAGATGCTTGAGAGCTATCTATAACCAATGAGGAACTACAACCTCCTCCAACCACTGTCTCTTTCTCGCTCTCTTTCTCTCTTTCTCTCTCTCACTCTGTGTTTGAGTTATAGTTTAGCTGTTTAATCATACTCATATAGTCTCCTAAAATATAGCCTTCCATTGTTATCAAACTCTTGTTGCGTAGTAAACTGATTAGCCTTGTTCATTAGCTTTCTGTAGAATACAAGGGATTATAATTGAGACATTGATTTGAGTATCTATTGCTAGCCCTGGTCCGTGATATTTTTTACACACTATACTATGCCTCTCTTTATGAAAGGAAGTATCTCTCCTTTATGTGACCTGAAACCATACCCCAACCCATTAGTCATATCGGCAGTGCATTTACCACTGCTATCTGGTCCAGAGGTCAGTCAGATCTAGTTTGTATAATACTACACACACCTCACGTGTTCACTTCCTGAACTTGTCTCCACATCACAAAACCGCTAGGTGAGGTCGGTCCAACTTCCTGCTTGGGTTCCTTGACCTTCAGTGACCCTTTGCGGTGGAAGCTAAATGAAAAGGTCAGAGGTCAGCGCAACCTAATTAAAGGGTATACGCTGAACACAAGGAGGAGAGTGATGTACTCCCTGTGTCCTAGGAGACACACCCACATTCTTTAGTGGTCACTGAGACATGTCCATGCAGAGGTTGAGCTAGAGGGAATTGTCCTCAAGGAACATCTAGACCTGCACACACTTAAAGCTGCAATATGTAACTGTTTGGGGGACACAACAAAATTCACATAGAAATGTGTCATTCTCAACTCTAAGAAGTGGTAGATATGTTCTAGGTGCATTATTTCTATGCTTCCCGTTCTTACCTTTCGTTGTTGTGAATTTTACTTTCTGTTTCAAACACCGGCTTCAAAAAGAACATATTTTTTTGTATTTTCATAAGATATTTCACAGCGGTTTAGATGGTATAATGATTCTCTACACTATACATTGCTTGTTTGGTCACATAAACTAAAATTAGACTAACTATTAGAATTTTAGCAACCAGGAAATGGCAGAGCGATTTCTGCATATTGCACCTATAAAATAAAAAGATGCCACACACACACACACACACACACAAGCCAGGTAAAGGAAGATCATTCTTAAGAACTCACTTTTACAATTTCACTGTTCACCATACCCTCTACCTAACCCATCTCTGATGGATGTCAGAGGACGGTGACCTCTGAACTTTTTTGAGTGTTTATTTTAGACTCTTCCCAAGAGTTCCACCGTAGCTGTCACATTTTCCCTTCTCTCTCTTGTATTCCCGCCATGCTAGCAGACGGCTGGTTGCCAAGTGCTGTAAGACACACACCATTATTGACTTCGCTTTATTATAATAATACCGGTCTGTCAACAAAGGAAAGCAGACGATAGAACGGCAATGGCAATAAAATAATATGGCTAGAAGTTTGATATGCTATATGGAAATGGTATTTACACCTTGGTAGCTTAGCTTATCAGGGATCACCCAGCTCTCTAAATAGGGGCCCGTTGTTCGACACAGGGTTTTCCGAATAGCACCTATCTTCATTGCGGCTAGCAGCAGCCCTTGACATTGTGTGTGTGATCTGGTAGCATGCTATGATGTGATGCCCACTTTGCCCAGACACTATTCCTGGAGATAGAGGCTACTACTCTATTCTATTATTGCATCCGGATGTTCCATTGAGCTTTACAAAGGAGACCAGGCCAAAGGGCAGTCTATTGCAGATGTAGGATCTTAATTTGAGACAGTTTGCAACAGGAAAAGTGGATTATAATTCACCTACATTTTTGTAGGGGTAAATACATATTTCGTAAGGGAAAATCAAGTCTGAAATTTCATTGTGGAATTACTAAACCTTTTTGAACCCCAAATAGTCCACGAGTTTTAAATGTCATGCATTGCAGGAAAGTTCTCCTGCAACAGGGTGATCAAATTAAGATCTATACTATGCGTATCTATACTCTGTAGTTGAAATCCGGTATCCTAGACTAACAATGAAGGACAATAATCCAGCCATTGAACAAAACCCTTACAGTTCCTCTGACCAACACCATCTGTCACTTCCAGTTGTTTTACAAACAGTCAGTGCTTTGAGTACCTACTAAGAGTTCAGAAAATAATTTGTTGGGAGGTGCAGTTAGTCGAACGTCTCTAGTAGTCAGCAGAACTAATGTCAGGCTTTGTTTACTGAACAGAATTCCCCTGGGGCAGGATTATCCAGATAATCTCCTGGGAATTGAGTCTGCCTGCCAAATGCCGGATTAGGGAAGTGGCCGATCCTTTCAGCTCATCTAGAGTCCCTAGGCTCAGTTTTTCAAAAGTTATCTGGCCGGATTTTGGCAATCGGATACCATTTAAATGAATAGAACGGGTGTCCCAATTCAAGTCAATAATTACTATGTTCTATTCATTCTATTTCTATGCATTTAATCCTATCCGATAGGTGAAATCTAGATAGATAACTGGGCCCTGGTGATGCCTTCTCCACACTCATTCACAAATACTGTCACCTTTCTATGTACAAAGCAATAAGTACTGTGGATGGATTTAGTCTTAGTTCCTGATAAGGTATTTATATTCTCATGAGCCATAACCAAATCTCTACATCAGTCAAGAGAGAGCATGGTATTTCAAACTATCTTACTATCTATCTCTGGATGGACTGACGTCACAGTACCAAACCAGTCATCGTTCTGATCTCATTGACAGTCCCCATGTGGTCAGATTGTGTCCTGGAGGCACACTGTTTGGAAGGAGCAGCAGCCATAACAGCTTAATGTCCATCCCCATAATGTTATACTGTCTGTGACTTCAATAGTATGTAAGGGATAGACCTGTCACCATCCCCTGCTTGTTGTATTTTCAGCCGGTGTCACCATCCAACAAAATTGGTTGTTTTAGCATTCCTGTCCACTCCTCCTGGGTCGAACCTACTCTCCGGGCCTCTGGGCCTACTGTGATCAGAGACTTGGTGAAAGATGGACATTCACCTGCTGGTATCGCCTCAAGCATCAGCTCCAACCTCCAACATTCCTTCCTCCGGCCCAAACTGACGAGTCACACCACGGCTTAATATGCCTGTGTCTTTCAGTGTGTTAGTCATCTCAGTTGGGACTTTTCTCCCCACTCTCCAGGTGTAAGAACAGTTTACTTTAAATTAACGCTTTAGGTATGTTACACTGCAGCCACTATTGCTACATTTTGATGTGTGTTTATGGTGGTTTTAAAATTGGAGAATGTTTGATAGTGAAATGTTACTAGTTGAGAAATATTAATGTGAGTTGACGCAGGGCTGTGCATATTCATGACTATGATGAATTTGGCTTTTGTTGTTAATGTAATGCACTATGTTTATATTGCACATAAACCTATTAGATGAAACACTGTACCTTTAAATGAACTTGCGGTGGTGTTCTTCCTCAGCAAGCTTTCACATTGATATTAACAACTGCATACTAAATATGTAGTGAATCGCTGCATTGCTTTGACCTAAAAGATATTACGATTAGCTATTAAACTTTTCAGCACTTAACCTTTCAGTTGTTAATCTGTCAGATCAAACAGGTTTTGCGTCCCTAGTTATTTTCTCTCATCGGTTATTTTGCTGTTTTTACATGCCCATACTAATAGGTAGGTAATTAGCTTAGATGCATGCATTGCCCTTTCATTCAAAGTGTTTCCAAAAACGTCTTTATGGAAACGTCTTCTGACCAAATGGACAATTACAGTTCTATTGTATTCTACCATGCAGTGTAGGAATATTGACTGCATGGAACAGGTAGTTTAGAGGAGACCGTTGTGATGACGAGTGGACGTTTCCAAAAGGCCAGATCTGCTTTACTGCACGCTGTAAAAGCCCAGAGGAGATGGAAAGAGCGGTGATAAATTGTCATGTTTGAAACTTTCCCTCTGATGTCATAAAGCAATAATAAAACGGGTATATAGTCAGTTTAGGACAAAGGATTTCGGGTTTTCACTTAGTTTCCACCTGTTTTTAGAGGGGGGTAAAGGTGAAGGTAGTAAACATGTTTATGCAGGTTGTAGGTAATGAGACTGAAAACCGGCTGAGGTTTTGGTCTATTACTATCCGTTAACAAAATGATAGGTGGAAACTTACCTCCACTACAGTTCAAACACTTGACTCCTAGGCCTTACTACAATGTGAGCAAGCTAATCAATTGTAATCACTACTTTTGTAACCCAGCATTTGAGCTCTTGTTCAGACACCAGATTGAGGAGGTGGTAGTCAATCGCTGGACTCAGGTTAGCCTTAGTAGCATTTTCCCCAGAGTCACTAAATCCCCAGTGGAATGTCAAGCCTTTCAGTGACTAGGTTTCTCCTTCACTATAGTAACTGCCTAACTGGGAGTTCTCTCCACACAGATCCCTATCTGTTCCTATATGGCTCAACTTTAGCTCAGTTTAGCCCAGCCACTTTACAGAGCTGTGCGAGAGCTCACCTGTCCTGCAATATGCAATCAGACCCTTAGTAATCACATAAGCTCTGCAATATGCAATCAGCCTCTTAGTAATCACATAAAGCTGTTCTCTGTTACCTGGTCTCCTTTTTATTGCATGCATTTGAGATTACCGGGGGTCACATTTGAAAGTGCAATGGCAGAATATAAGAGCTGTGAGGATGAGCCACTCCTACAGCATGGTTGGATTCCATTGATTTGGTGATGTACTCCACTCCATAGATATCCAATAAGCATCTGTTAGCTGCCTTCAATTCTTATTTGGGTATGTAGGAGTTTTATGTATGAAATCTGTACACGCAGCTTTTTGTCAATCTCTAAAAGTTAATCTAGTCGAAGTCATCAATGGCTTTTTAAGGAGTTGAACCACCTCAACTCCACGGTCTTCACACCTAGGGGGCATACACCGGTTCGAAGAATCCATAAAAGGGTCATCATAAATCAATTCAATAGTTTTTTTTTTTTCCTCCCATGTCCGGTATCCTGTCCCGCAAACAGATGTTTCAGCACAGGTGTCAAAGGTCAGAGGCCACGTAAACATGGTCAAAGCAGAAGGTATGGCAGGGGGTTACAGTTGACGAGAGCAAGGATAGTGGTGTCACAGGATGACTAAGGACACAACTTTCCAGGAAAATCCAGCCAGGTAGAAATATAGATGGAGGAAACTGCCAGGTAGAAATATAATTAATTTAAAAAAAAATGTCTTTGTGTTCTTTAGGCTGAAGAAAAAACGTGAAGTAAAAGGTCAAGTCATCGGAAACGCCTGAAAACAAAGTATTTCTTTCAATTCATGTTATATAGGCTAGTTGATTAAGTTTGTTTTCTCTGTCTATAAACAATTTAGCTAAGAAGATAGCAGTGTTGGTTCATGATCCAGGGGAAATTAAAGTGATACTGTGATATAGCTTCGCTATGACAGAAAGAAACAGCTGGGAGAGGTGTAATAGGAAGTATGTCTTTAGGGAGAAACAGCTGGGAGAGGTGTAATAGGAAGCATGTCTTTAGGGAGAAACAGCTGGGAGAGGTGTAATAGGAAGCATGTCTTTAGGGAGAAACAGCTGGGAGAGGTGTAATAGGAAGTATGTCTTTAGGGAGAAACAGCTGGGAGAGGTGTAATAGGAAGTATGTCTTTAGGGAGAAACAGCTGGGAGAGGTGTAATAGGAAGCATGTCTTTAGGGAGAAACAGCTGGGAGAGGTGTAATAGGAAGCATGTCTTTAGGGAGAAACAGCTGGGAGAGGTGTAATAGGAAGTATGTCTTTAGGGAGAAACAGCTGGGAGAGGTGTAATAGGAAGTATGTCTTTAGGGAGAAACAGCTGGGAGAGGTGTAATAGGAAGCATGTCTTTAGGGAGAAACAGCTGGGAGAGGTGTAATAGGAAGTATGTCTTTAGGGAGAAACAGCTGGGAGAGGTGTAATAGGAAGTATGTCTTTAGGGAGAAACAGCTGGGAGAGGTGTAATAGGAAGCATGTCTTTAGGGAGAAACAGCTGGGAGAGGTGTAATAGGAAGCATGTCTTTAGGGAGAAACAGCTGGGAGAGGTGTAATAGGAAGCATGTCTTTAGGGAGAAACAGCTGGGAGAGGTGTAATAGGAAGCATGTCTTTAGGGAGAAACAGCTGGGAGAGGTGGGACATGGGCAACAACTGCAAACTATTTCCATTAAAGGATAGTTTATCCTCTTTCTACACACTCATTCACAAACATCCCAATGTAGTGTGTCACAATATACCTCCTTTTTTAAGTCTGAAATCTTGACACAAATAAAATGTAAAAAGCTAAGTTGTCTAGAAGAAGTTTCAATAAATAATGCTCTGTCTAGAACACCTGTTTCTCTTTGTACCTTTTTAATAAATCTATCAAAAACATCTGCAGCATCTAGTTGTGGTTTTTCTAAAAGTGTGGAGACAACACTTCCTTCTCTCCAGATTATTCAAGGAGAAAATAACATTTCAAGAAACCTTTTTAAAATAGCTGTCATTGTAACAAGGTTCCCATAGTCTCAAACATGTCATTTCTTCTTGCTGACCGGCCAACTGTCCAGCATCCCCACCTCCGGTCCAGCCGGTCAGGTTTTGGTAAGTGTAAACACATCCCACCTCTGGTCCAGCCGGTCAGGTTTTGGTAAGTGTAAACACATCCCACCTCCGGTCCAGCCGGTCAGGTTTTGGTAAGTGTAAACACATCCCACCTCCGGTCCAGCCGGTCAGGTTTTGGTAAGTGTAAACACATCCCACCTCCGGTCCAGCCGGTCAGGTTTTGGTAAGTGTAAACACATCCCACCTCCGGTCCAGCCGGTCAGGTTTTGGTAAGTGTAAACACATCCCACCTCCGGTCCAGCCGGTCAGGTTTTGGTAAGTGTAAACACATCCCACCTCTGGTCCAGCTGGTCAGGTTTTGGTAAGTGTAAACACATCCCACCTCCGGTCCAGCCGGTCAGGTTTTGGTAAGTGTAAACACATCCCACCTCTGGTCCAGCTGGTCAGGTTTTGGTAAGTGTAAACACATCCCACCTCCGGTCCAGCTGGTCAGGTTTTGGTAAGTGTAAACACGGGCTACAGGTGCAAATGCGTTCGCTTCAAAGTGACAGCGTTAAAAGACAGGAATTCCCTGACACTGTGCCACACATTCCTGGGACTGCAGTGCAGCACTCCCTCAAGTCTCTAGCAGGGCTCTTTTAGCTGGACTGGTGTTCAATAGCTAGCTCCTTGAATATAGCCGTGGAACATGGATGGACCAGGACATTGTAGCTACAACTCCTTCAGGGTGAACTCCTTCGGCCCGTGTGCCTTCTCACACCACTGGAGGTGTAGTTATTCCCTGACAATGCACAGTCTTGTGCATTAACGCTTACTTATGATTATCGTGATCATACAAACTTTTTAAAGTCTTATGTAATGTAGTTATACTACCACCCATCTAGTGCCTAGTTTTTGGGCCTGTTCCAGGTGCTATATGAAGCTTGTCTCCAGGGCTTCTGTCCTGTTCTGCCTAGTGACAACGCCAGGTGATAACACCAGTCCCTACAGCCAGTGGACCAATCGGGTGGTTTTTACATCTTAATCCACCATTAAGAGCTGAAATGCTGCATTGGGCCTTGTGGTGAGTTCGTGACGGCAGGAGAGGCACTGGAATGCAGGCTCATACCCTTCAAACCTGACCACAGTCATTGGGGCCTCGCGCCAACCAGCTAAAGGAGGCAGAATACTACCCTCCTCCTCCCATCCTCTCCCTGAACTGAACCGGATCCAAATGTATTCGGATCCTTCTTGGTATCCCCTATTTATACGCTGTTTATTTTTACAGGAGGGCCGGATGATTCGGATGCTTGCGTCAAAGGGTGAAAGCAAAGAGAAAGGGGTTATGGTGGACCCTCTTTCTGGGTGCTATTCTGAGGATGTGGAGGGGGGCTTATCAGAGGTGATCAGGGCAAGAAGGTGGCCACTAGAACTTCTCCCTGTTCAGAATCTGGTATATTGGACCTTCTAAACATACACTGCATGACCAAAAGTATGTGGACACCTGCTCGTTCGAACATCTCATTCCAAAATCATGGGCATTAATATGGAGTTGGTGCCCCCTTTTGCTGCTATAACAGCCTCCACTCTTCTAGGAAGGATTTCCACTAGATGTTGGAACATTGCTGCAGGGACTTGCTTCCTTTCAGCCACAAGAGCATTAGTGCGGTCGGCCATTGATGTTGGGCAATAAGGTCTGGCTCACAGTCGACGTTCCAAAGGTGGTTGATGGGATTGAGGTCAGGGCTGTGCAGGCCAGTCAAGTTCTTTCACACCGATCTCGACAAACCATTTCTGTATGGATCTCCGTTTGCGAAAGGGGGCAATGTCATGCTGAAACAGGAAAGGGATTTCCCCAAACTGTTGCCACAAAGTTGGAAGCACAAAATGGTCTAGAATGTAATTGTATGCTGTAGCGTTAAGATTTCCCTTCACTGGAACTAAGGGGCCTAGCCCAAAACATGAAAAACAGCCCCGTTACCATTATTCCTCCTCCACCAAACTTTACAGTTGGCACTATGCATTGGGGCAGGTAGCATTCTCCTGGCATCCGCCAAACCCTGATTCATCCGTCGGACTGCCAGATGGTGAAGCGTGATTCATCACTCCAGAGAAAGCGTTTCCACTGCTCCTGAGTCCAATGGCAGCGAGCTTTACACCACTCCAGCCAACGTTTGGCATTGCACATGGTGATCTTAGGGTTGTGTGCGGATGCTCTCCTATGGAAATCCATTTCATGAAGCTCCAGACAAACAGTTTTTGTGCTGACGATGCTTCCAGAGTCAGTTTGGAACTCGGTAGTGAGTGTTGCAACGAGGACAGATTTTTACGCGCCTCTGCACTTGGCAGTCCTGTTCTGTGAGCTTGTGTGGCCTACCACTTCGCGGTTGAGCCGTTGTTGCTCCTAGAATTTTCCACTTCACAATAACAGCACTTACAGTTGACAGGGGCATCTCTAGCAGGGCTGAAATTTGACGTTCTGACTGGAAAGGTGGCATCCTATGATGGTGTCACATTGAAAGTCATTGAGCTATTCAATAAGGCCATTCTACTGCCAGTGTTTGTTTATGAATATTGTATGACTGTGTGCTCGATTTTATACACCTATCAGCAACGGGTGTCGGAAATAGCCAAATCCACTAATTTGAAGGAGTGTACACGGGTTCAAAATAGCAGATTGGGACACTGATAAGCATTTAAATTGGACGCGATGGCTGTACAGTAACATGCTATACATGGAGTCAGAGTTCAAGGTCTCCACTTCACAGTTCACCAGATGACCTACACGACGAGTTAGTCCAAATGTACACTTCACATTTCCATATCATAAAACTCATGTCATATACAGTGTCAACGTTTATGATCACTAAGCTTGATGTACAGTTACAAGATGACATGGCGTCAAACCCTGGGTTGTTCTGAACAGAATGCGCTCGTTTCTACATCTATTGATGATATCTGCGTTTTCTGATTTTTGGGGAAACATTGATGAATACGTATTTACCGTGTATTTACTGTGTATTTACCGCGTATTTACCGCGTATTTACCGCGTATTTACTGTTTTGAACACTACTCATGTTTTTAACAAGAAGGATATAATATGTTAATATTGCAATGATAACAAGACCATTGAAATTATAGTGATTTAAAAAAAAATCTTGTTGCCAAATACTTTATACACAAACAAAAATGACAAATAATTTTGATTGAATTGAATCATCTTGTTAAGACATTATCCATAGTGAATAACAGAATGACATCTTACTGAATCATTATAATGCCATTTTTTTCAGTGAATACAATTGCACTTTAATATATATATTTTATTTCATTTTAATGTATTTAGTTTTTTCTTGTTTATCTCTGTGTTTTGTTTTTGTTAGACATGTTTTATGTAGTTGTTGATAATTGTGTATAATAATAAAAAAATATATATATGAGCATGTTTGTCATATTGTGAAGACATTTGGCGTGGAACAAGCATCCGAATGCACTCGTGACCATTCTATACACACAAATTACAATCTGCTTCTCTGAATTTCCTTGTGAAAGCCTAACACTGTAAGATCGTGAGAATGGCTTACCAAGAAAAACTTCCTAGAGGACTCATTCAAGATAAAAGGAGTTGGAGCACTCAACAACAAAAAAGGCATTTTGTAACTTAGCTAGCCATGTTGGCAATAGTGCACGCTTTCAAATGATGCCCATCTGACCAGATTTTGATTCATAATGGACCTTTTTTGGAATGTGTAAACAACAGTAATTGTGTGATGCTGGGAATACAGGGCAGTGTTCAACAACTCTGCTTGCTCTAGTTCCTCAACAGCAGCTAGGAGAGCTGAAAAAAAGCACCTTAGAGGTAAAGACTCTTTGAGTCATAAAAGTGCATTGATTACTTTGGAGAGGTTTGTGGCCACCTGGGGAAAGAAACCAGTTAGTCCTCTCACTCAAACACTTTTTTGGGGGCTTTTTTTTTGTCTTATGTTGTACCTACCCCAAATGTCCCATGAATATTTTTATCATGTTACTGAATGTGTCCAGAGTAGTTCAAATTTCATTATCAGCAAATGTGGGGAAATGTACAGTAAATGTCAAATGCACATAAAATCAACACTGTAGTGTTTGGATTCAGTCTTGTGTCAGATTGACTGTTTTGTCCTTTAGTCTAATTATTTTCTCAATCTCCAAACTGTTCATTTTGAATTGCTACTATGGTTATGCATACGCTTTCCATATTTCTTCTGTAAGAAACATTTTAATTTCCCCCGATCCATATAGGCCAATTCCCATGAATGTAAGCCATTACAGTAACTTTATACCTGACAGAATGGGGACAGCATGGACAAGTGGGCTAGTCTGGTCATTCAACGACACAGTACAGTGCAATGTAACATTCCCATGTAATATACTGTAACTGTGGCAGACAGCGTCCCGGCAGGGTGCATGGCTCTTGACTGGACAGCAGCTGCAGACCCAGCTCTGCTATGTAGGACACTCCATCCTCAACTAAGAAAACATTCCACCCCACTGCAACTGTACTGTCCCCTTCCCTCTTCCATCAAGATGCAGGGTTTGACCCTCATGTAGCCTACAGTTCCAGGTTTTCCACTAGAAGTGCCAGGGCCCATAGGTTCACTGAAGTGGGATTTTCTATGACAAGATCCAAGTATGAGACGACTGAATTTAGTGTGAAGTATGAAGGTGCTGAGTATTTGCCATTTCCTTATTGTCTGTGACAATAAAAAAAACAAATGAGTGTTTTGAGAAAGACTTTATTAATTGTCACTGCAATGTATCGCCAACAAGTAGTAAAGCTTAAATTCAATATTTTTATCAAATAATGTTTGTTTTTTATAGCTACAAGGGACCTAAAATTCAAAATAAAATATCCAAATGATCCTTGGTATGACCATCTTAAAACAATTCCATTTGTTAGCTTAGTAGAACCCCCAATGTGTCCATGTGAAATTATGTAAAACCGTTGTTTATGAAATGTTGGTATGTCCATGTGAAATTATGCATTTGTGATAGAAAGGTATTGTGGGCTATCATGTTGGAACATTCCTAGCGGAAAGGAGTTCCTGGATAGAGTACAGGCTGGGCAGGTAGCAGGTTGGCTAGAGTAGAGCCATACCTGAGTTTTGTTATGGGCAAATAGTTGTTGCCTGAATAGTTTTTACTGAGAATATCTTTGATAAAATAAAAAAATTAAAGTCTTTGTCAACGTCCTGTTTGTTATTTTCTGTACAACGTATATTGGCCAGTTTGTCCTGCACCTGTTAATATTGTAAATAAAAGCCTCTGAGTGGTGAGCACCAGAACATCCTGTCTGTCTCCTCACTGTCCGATCCTCCACCTCAGCATCTGCTTCACATTTATTAACAGACATGACTAAGCTTGCTCACTTGAGTGCAAAACTATGGGTGATTAGGGCTGCGTTTACACAGGCAGACAAATTCGGATCATTTTCCACTAATTGGTCATTTACAAATCACATCAGATCTTTTCACATCAGATCTTTTTCAGAACTAATCTAAACACAAATCAGTATTGGGCTGCCTGTGTAAAGGCACAGCAGCTTGGGCTGCCATTAGCAGTATTGGGCTGCCATTAGCACAGCAGCTTTGATTGCGCAAAGGTGAGCACTGTGCAGCCTAGTAAAATAACGGTATGTCCTCTACCAGTAACGTTACTCCCCTTCACTACTGACATTGGCCTACAGGGATGCATGTCCACAACTGTCCCGTGCAGCTGTAACAACCCATTCATCAACACCATGATGTAGAGGTTATGAGATGTTCAAGTGCTATAAATTTTACGGACTTGTTGAGAATGCAAAGAATGTTTTTAAACATGGCGTGAACACAGTGTGACAGATATGACCAGATGACCTACACGACGAGGTGGTGGTGCTACAGTACACAGCAGTACGCAGAAGTAAGTGGTGTCATGGACATAGTTAGGAATTTACAGACATATATAACGCTAAAGTAAAACAAATGTTTATGTCCTTATATGGTAGCCTACACTCTTAGAAAAAAAGGGTTCCAAAAGGGTTCTCCGGCTGTCCCCATAGGAGAAGCCTTTTTGGATCCAGGTAGAAACCTTTTGGGTGTCATGTAGAACCCTCTGTGGAAAGGGTCTATATGGAACTTAAAAGGGTTCTACCTGGAACCAAAAAGGGTTATCCTATGGGGACAGCCGGAGAACCCTTTTTAGGTTCCAGATAGCACCTTTTTTTCCACAAGAATGTAGATGATATAATTAAATGATTTTTCTTTATATTCTTTTGCCAGGTTACTCTTAATATCCCAACTCAATATTAGGGAGGTGTTCCTAATGTTTGGTGTACTCAGTGTACATGATAGATGTTTGACAATGTATATGCATGACTAGTAATTTGTTAGGGACTTCTGTAACTCAAATTCATGGAAGATAAAGTCAAAATTATGGGAGCACTTGGAATTATCAATCAATCAAATGTATTTATAAAGCCCTTTTTACATCAGTCACAAAGTGCTGTACAGAAACCCAGCCTAAAACCCCGAACAGCAAGCAATGCAGATGCAATGCAGATGTAGATGTAGAAGCACGGTGGCTAGGAAAAGGTCCCTAGAAAGGAAGAAACCTAGAGAGGAACCAGGCTCTAAGGGGTGGTGTCGGTTGGTTGGATTATAACAGCACGCGGCCAACATGTTCAAATGTTCATAGATGACCAGCAGAGTCAGCTAATAATTAATCACAGTGGTTGTAGAGGGTGCAAAAGGTCAGCACCTCAGGAGTAAATGTCAGTTAGCTTTTCATAGCCGATCATTCAGAGTTAGAGACAGCAGGTTCGGTAGAGAGAGAGAGTCCAAAACAGCAGGTCCGGGACAAAGTAGCACGTCTGGTGAACAGGTCAGGGTTCCATAGCTGCAGGCAGAACAGTTGAAACTGGAGCAGCAGCACGATCAGGTGGACTGGGGACAGCAAGGAGTCATCAGGCCAGGTAGTCTTGATGCATGGTCCTTGGGCTTTGGTCCTCAGAGAGAAAGAGAGAGAGAAGGAGAGAAAGATAGAAAAAGAGAGAGAGAATTAGAGGGAGCATACTTAAATTCACACAGGACACCGGATAAGACAGAAGATATAACAGACTGACCCTAGCCCCCCGACACAAAGTATTGCAGCATAAATACTGGAGGCTGACACAGGAGGGGTCGGGAGACACTGTGGCCCCATCCGACGATACACCTGGAAAGGGCCAAGTAGGCAGGATATAACCCCACCCACTTTGCCAAAGCACAGCCCCCATACCAATAGAGAGATATCTTCAACCACCAACTTACTACTCTGAGACAAGGCCGAGTACAGCCCACGAAGATGTCGCCCACGGCACGAACCCAAGGGGGGCACCAACAGGAAGATCACGTCAGTGACTCAACTCACTCAAGTGACCCACCCCTCCTAGGGACAGCATGGAAGAGCACCAGTAAGCCAGTGAGAGAGGGGAACCGGCCAGGCAGAGACATCAAGGGGCAGTAGTCGCTCCTGTGTCTTTCCGTTCACCTTCAAACTCCTGAGCCAGACTACACTCAATCATAGGACCTACTGAAGAGATGAGTCTTCAATAAAGACTTAAAGGTTGAGACCTAGTCTGCATCTTTCACATGGATAGGCAGACCATTCCATAAAAATTGAGCTCTATAAAGCACTGCCTCCAGCTGTTTTCTTAGAAATTCAAGGGACAGTAAGGAGGCCTGCGTCTTGTGACCGTAGCGCACATATAGGTATGTACGGCAGGACCAAATCAGAAAAATAGGTAGGAGCAAGCCCATGTAATGCTTTGTAGGTTAGCAGTAAAAACCTTGAAATCAGCCCTAGCCTTAACAGGAAGCCAGAGTAGAGTGGCTAGCAGTAGAGTGATATGTTCAAAGGTTTAGGTTCTAGTCAAGATTCTATCAGCCGTGTTTAGCAATAACTGAAGTTAATTTAGTGCTTTATCTGGGTAGCTGGAAAGTAGAGCATTGCAGTAGTCTAATCTAGAAGGGATAAAAACATGGATACGTGTTTCTGCATAATCTTTGGACAGAAAGTTTCAGATTTTTTCAGTGTTGCGAAGATTAAAAAAAACTGTCCTTGAAATATTCTTGATATGTTCGTCAAAACAGAGATCAGGGTTCAAGAGTAACGCCGAGGTCCTTCACAGTTTTATTTGAGACGACTGTACAACCGTCAAGAATAATTGTCAGATGCAACAGAAGATCTCTTTGTTTATTGGGACCTAGAACTAGCATCTCTGTTTTGTCCGAGTTTAAAGTTAAAAAAAATCCCCTTTAAGTTTATATCTGCAAAAAGATGATTCTGAGATAATTGGATTTAAAGTACCGAACCCTCATTGGCTTGAATGGTGTCAGTGATTTGTATCTTGTATTCTTTGGAACTTAACAACATGAATTGGGGTATTTAGAGTACTATAAAGCCAGAGAACATTGAACAGAACAAGGCTATGGCAATAATTCAATTTTGACAAAAATGCAGATAGAACCTTATAGTCCTAAACTCTCGATGGTTGTAATGGGTAAATTTGGAAGATGGGGAAAATATACATTACCGGAAAGCATGAGTCATGTAAGCTTCTGCCTGGACCTCAATTTGACTTCACCTTAGTGGAACGAACAACTGCTGCAAAAGTCAAGCATGACATAGACAGTAGGAATTCCCAATCTCTTCTCGGGAGGAGAGAGGGGGATTTGAGAATACACTTCGGCTTTGTTCTCCATCCATCATGGGTCATTAAGGGTCTGTCATCGTGTGCCTGTCCCCAGGATGGTGAAGTGAGCCCTGGCAGCAGCAGGAGCTGAATGCCCTGGCCCCTGCCCAACCTCTCTCTGTTTACCAAAGGCCATCATTAAGAACATGGTTCCAAGGGAACAGAGAAGGTAAACCTCACACAACTAGGCCATTGATACAGTACAGTCAAGCTAATGAGTCAGTCAGCACTATGCCATGTGTTATATACTGTTACTGTACTGTGACTCAACAACTATGGCTAATGCTAACACTAGGCTAATGCTAGGCTTGTGCTAATGCTAGGCTAATCCTAGGCTAATGACCCTTATTAGCAGCATCCACAGGCAGCACATACACTCAGCGCAGCTCTTTTGGCAGTCACTGCTAGCATTTTCTACTTAGCATTTAACCCCTGGAACAATTTAATGGTCCATAATGAACTACAGTACAGCCTGGGTTGGATGACAACTAGATTGGAAACACTATCCTGCTTGGAGCGAAACAGAAATAGTTTCTTAAACCTTAGAAATAAATAAATAAATAACCATTGGGGTTATACAGTTATATAAAAAGCTTGGTTTGTTTGTTTCTATAGTTACACCATTCGGACACACCCACCGTTCCATTCCTATATCTGTCCAGACGAGCGGAGGTAATGCAGGACTTATTTAGGAGATGTAATGAAAGGACCTAGATGCAGAATGCATGCCATGCTGGGTATTCGGCACACGTTATGGGGCGTTTGTCACGGGAGGAGGTTGCTAAGTACCATGCAGTGTTGTCCGAAACGCGTCAGTATCTCCAGAAACAGTACAGCCTTTTATTTTGATCTGCATTATTTAAGGTATATGCAGCTCACCCAGAGTTCACCCACCCATGCGTTGTTCAATGGGCCCCCATATAAAAATCTCATCCCGGGGGGGATCGAGTAGCGCAGGGTTCTAAGACCCGGGTTTGATCCCCGGCTGTATCACATAGGGCGGCGAACAATTGGCCCAGCGTCTTCTGGGTTAGGGGAGGGTTCGGCCAGGGTAGGCCGTCATTGTAAATAAGAATTTGTTCTTAACTGACTTGCCTAGTTAAATAAAGGTAAAAAAAATACATTTTAAAAAATGTACAAAAGATTTATGACCAGTGCATCCTATCCGTATTAAATAGATTTATAGATTGAGCCCATTTCACCAGAAAGTGATTCAGTGACAGAACAGCCATATTAATCACTTAAAACTGTATTTAATTTGTACCAGCTGTGGTAGATTGAATGAATGAGAAATTATTGCTACACTTACATTTCTAGAACAGTCATTTTGGGTTTCTGCAATAATAATTCCTTATTCTCCTTGACTATACTTGGTAATCATGATAAAAGAGAAAGAAGTATAGAAGACTTGCGTTTTTTTAAATTGAAACTGTGGACCAACGTCATCATGATTATAGGTTAATAGCTATCATACACGTATGTTACTCTATAAAAGGTCACTAAGTATATTTATCTTAACGTGACCTTGCGCCGCGCCATACCGAGGGTGCATTCTCACATTCTCCCTGGATTTCCAATCGGACCACAAAGACCACAACACGCCTCTCTGTGTCATGCTGTGTCATCGTGATCCACCGTCATGAGAACCCAGCGAACCCTCATGCTTACTGTCGTCCAATCATGGTTTAGATGAAAAATATAATAATCATAAAAAAAGTCTAAGACATTGACGTGAGAATGCTGAAGACTTGGCTGCTGGCATAGATGCCTAGATCATGTGTCGCGTCAACTCCTCTCTATCTCTCCATATCCAGGGAGGACGGGCCTCGGAGGGGGGTTTCCATCATTGCATGGCTTTAAATCTGATGCCGGTGACAGCCCACCGCAAAGGATATATTTGGACGTTCTACTAATCATTTTTAGGAAAGGTCATCCAGTGCTTTTTCAACTACAGTAGAGACGTGGTCTATCGAATTCTGCAGGTCACTTCCAATCATTAGTAATATAGCCTAGCTATGAACAAGTATGACAAGAATCATAAATATGATATTTACTCATTCACATATGGAAAGCCTGGTTCCTCTCTAGGGTTCTTCATACTTGGGAGTTTTTCCTGGACACTTTGGTTCTGCTTCTGCTTGGACTTTGGGGTCGACGACTGGTTATTGTAATTTATAGATTGATTGACTGATTGATTGAAATGGCTTTTTGCTTACTGTATCTGTCTGATTGTAAAATAAGCTGTTTCTAGTCTAGTGTCATTAAAGGAAGGGGTTTGTTAGGGGATGAGGCCAGTGTCCCAGGGTCACTGTCACCCCACCTGTCCTGCTAGGCCAGCTGATGCCAGGTGCTGGGTGGTTCTCAGTGTGTGACCGAGAGGAGTTTGGTGCCGGGGTGTCCCAGAGACTTGACCCTAAAGGGCACCAACCCCGTGAACAGATCATAAACCGCCACATGACCAGGTCACACATGTCACATTGTTTAACTTATTGCGGTGTTCAATATTTGCCCTGTAGGCCTGTATACCTGGTGCCATTTTGTTTTCCTGTTAACAGTTGCATTTGAAAATGTATTTTTGTTCAAGCGAGTGTTGATGTTGAGTTAGGTCAATGTGTACTGTTTGAGTGGACTAAGAGGCTGAACATCCGTTTTGTAAACTGATCCTCCAATCTCTACTGTTGTCCATGTCTATTTCCCAGGGATGAAGGATCATGTTAAAACATGGCTCAAGTTACCAATAAAATCCTCTCCCTTAGTTCATTTTATATTCCACAGGGGTCATATGGAGGACTATGTTCAGTGCATTCAGAAACTTTTGCAGACTCCTTCCTTTATTCAACGTTTTGTTACATTACAAACCTATTCTAAAATGGATTAAATAAACGTTTTTCCTCATCAATCTACACACAATACCCCATAATGACGAAGCGAAAACAGATATTTAGACATTTTTCCAAATGTATTAAAAAATAAAACAATTCAGACCCTATGAGACTCAAAATGGAGCTCAGGTGCATCCTGTTTCCATTGATCATCCTTGAGATGTTTCTACAACTTGATTAGAGTCCACCTGTGTTAAATTAAATTGCAAAAACCAAGCCATGAGGTAGAAGGAATTGTCCGTAGAGCTCCGAGACAGGATTGTGTCGAGGCACATATCTTGGAGAAGGGTACCAAAACATGTCTGCAGCTTTGAAGGTCCCCAAGAACACAGTGGCCATCATTGGCCATCCCTACGGTGAAGCATGGTGGTGGCAGCATCATGCTGTAGCGATATTTATCAGCGGGAGCTACTGGGAGACTAGTCAAGATTGAGGGAAAGATGAACGGAGCAAAGTACAGAGATCCTTGATAAAATAAAATAAAAACTGCTCCAGAGCGCTCAGGAACTAAGACTGGGGCGAAGGTTCACCTTCCACCAGGAAAACGACCCTAAGCACACAGACAAGACAACGCAGGAGTGACTTCGGGACAAGTCTCTGAATGTCCTTGAATGGCCCAGCGAGAGCACGAACTTGAACCCAATCGAACATCTCTGGAGAGACCTGAAAATAGCTGTGCAGCGACGCTCCCCGTCCAACTTGACAGAGCTTGAGAGGATCTGCAGAGTAGAATGGAGAAACTCCCCAAATACAGGTGTGCCTAGGCCCCACCTTTCCACCTCTTTTACACTGCTGCTACTCTCTGTTGTTATAATCTATGCATAGTCACTTTAATAACTCTACCTACATGTACATTTTCCCTGAACTAACCAGTGTCCCCGCACATTGACTCTGTACCGGTATCCCCCCTATATATATCAAATTGGGGCGGCAGGGTAGCCTAGTGGTTAGAGTGTTAGACTAGTAACCAGAAGTTTGAAAGTTCAAACCCCCGAGCTGACAAGGTACAAATCTGTCGTTCTGCCCCTGAACAGGCAGTTAGCCCACTGTTCCTAGGCCATCATTGAAAATAAGAATTTGTTCTTAACTGACTTGCCTAGTTAAATAAAGGTAAAAATAATCAAATCTAATTCACACTATTGTTATTTTACTTCTGCTCTTTAATTACTTGTTACTTTTATTTTTTATTCTTATCTGTATTTTTTTTAAACTGCATTGTTGGTTAGGGGCTCATAAGTAAGCATTTTACTGTAAGGTAATACCTGTTGCATTCGGCGCATGTGACTAATAACATTTAATTTGATTGATTTGATTTGTAGCGTCATACCCAAGAAGACTCCAGGCTGTAATCGCTGCCAAAGGTGCTTCAACAAAGTACTGAATAAAGGGTCTGAATACTTATGTCAATGTGATATTTACGTTTCTTTATACATACATTTGCAAAAGAAATCTAAGACCCTGTTTTTGCTTTGTCATTATGGGGTGTTGTGTGTAAATTGATGAGGGATAAAACAATGTAATGTGGAAAGTCTTTCTGAATGCACTGTATAGGATGTCTTGGGAACAACACTTCAAGGTTTTCTTTGTGCATATGTTATCTAGTGTTTTCTGCTGCATTAAACATGAATGCTTTGTATGATGATTTTCTAAACCTTATCAAATATCATCCCATGCAGCGAAAAATAGAATAGAAGCTTGTTAACCCCAAGGTGTGAGGGGTTGTGGTATGATGATACACCAGGGCCCCTGAACACAGGAATAGAGTGGAGGGGAGGAAGAGGACATTACGTTACTGACCTTGGCTTTGGGTATTCTCTGGTAGCCTGTCTGTCAGGCCACCGTATGATAAGAGAGATGTTCATTAGCATTGGACCTGGCCCTTCTGAAAGACCCCACTGTTCATGTGAAGCACAATGTGAAATTACCATGGTGATCGCTGATGATATAGCCTATCAGAGCACCGAGTTGACTTCAAAGTGTCTCCGGAACTAATAGGGCAGGTTATCTGCCTACAAATACCTCATAATATCTGACCATGAAAATACCCTGAGGAAAACTTTATGTATGTGATATTTTAAAACTCGTATTACATTGTTTTTTGCATCACATATTTAACTGATCATGTTAACTGACTAAATGGGATTTTTGGGGTGGTTTTCTATTTTGGTTGGAATGTAGTTCAATAACCGTAGTTCGTGTATCCTGCACCAGGTGACCCAATAGAGGGCACTATCGTCAGTGTTCCACAGTGTCATTGCCTTGCTCTTCAAACGCTCCTGTTCAATGTTCGATCATGCTTAATGCACAATGAAAGCGAACCTCTAAATCAGCACTGGTGTTTGAATCTGAAACTTAACGTAATACTCCACAAAATCCTCACATTCTCCTTAATCTGAGACTCATTCAAAATAAATATGCATTAATCAAACTGTGTCTTTATTTAAGGTCTATTATCAATGTGTTTAGGCCAGGGGTTCTTAAACTTTTTCAGCTCGAGACCCTGATCAGCTCGAGAAATTGATGTTCCTCCCGTGACCAAAATCGTCCTCCATCAACCCAAATTAAGAAGAAATAGTGTGTGATTATTTTCATAACCCTTCTCTCACATACATGCCCAGGGCCCACTTTGGGTCCCAACCCACATTAAAGCCAAATCTGCATGTGTTGTCTTGAAAACCTGGACGCAGCATTTTTGGGGGTCTTCAACTGATGATTTAGGTTTCTTTTGGAGAGGGGGAGTTGTTTAGGTAGTTTGTTGGGGGGCAGAGGAGGATGGGGGGCTAAGACAGGGAAAGCTGGGGGGGTATAGAGGGGGAGGGAAGGCTGGGAGGGGATAGGCAGGGGGGAAGAGAGCGGGAGGGAGGGGATAGGCAGGGGGAAGAGAGTGGGGAGGGAGGGGATAGGCAAGGGGGGGGGGGGGGGGATAGGCAAGGGTACTGGAGGGGCTGTCCAATGTGCTTTCTTAAATTAGCTGTTGGGGGCGGGAGGCATTCTCTCCGTGTTGTCAGAGGGAGGAGTCTGGGGGCGCTGTCACTGTCTCCTGCTTCAGTATTACCTGCACCATAAGATCAACTACACTTTTCCTGTGTGAGTGTGTGTGGACAGAGAGAGAGAGAAAGAGGGAGCAGAGAGAGAACAAGAGACCCAAGCTTCAACTTTTCAACTGCCAGAGTGGGGTTTACTTTTTCTCATCTTTTTTCTTCTCAGGAGAGATTTGATTTGAAGGACATTTATTTCTGCTGAGTTATACAAAGTGGCAGGGCAACTGGCAGTGGACATGGCTGGTTGTCTGCAAAGGACAGGACTTTGTAAAGGGCAGGCACGTTTGTTGAGATGCCTCTTTGTGCTTTTCACTCTTGTCTTTTGCTTTTCCTCTGTGGACGCGGAGCCCCACCAATTCGATTCGGCTTTCCTTTACCGACAAAGACAAGGACATCATGCTGACAGCATCATTGTGGCCAACAATGGCCTCCGTGTTCCCTTCGGGAAGTCTGTGTACCTGGACGCTGTCAATGACCTGGTGACTGAGGTGAAGCCCGGAGACCGCTGCTCCATCACGGTCCTGGAGAATGACCCACTGGCCCAAAAACCCGGAATGCTTAGCCCCAAGAAGTTCCCCTGTGCGTTTGGCGGTGATGAGGTGAAATACACTCATTTTGGTTCCCGGAGCCCCAGTAAAGACAGGGTGAAGCTGCAGCTACGCTACGACTCCCAGACGGACACGGTGGTCATCCCCTTCATGCTGGAGGTGGAGGTGGTCTTCCAGCAGCTGGAGGTCCTCACCAGGAACATGCCCCTGGCTGTGGACAAGCTCAACGGCAACAGCAACCCCATCGACAAAAAGGGCATGGACTTTTCCTTTGAGGATGGTGTCACTCAGTGCAAGGTCGCCACGCTGGTCGGCGCCGGCGGTCTCCCCAGGTATGGCACCCTTTTAAATAATTCCACTAATGGCCAGATGATGGACTGTGATGAGTTTCTTAAGCAAGGCATTCGCTACAAGCACACATCCACCACCAACTCTCCTAACAGAGACTATATCCCCATGTTGGTAGAGCTGCAGGATAATGAGGGAAACACCATTATGCAGGAGCATTTCCAGATCATGGTTAGAATCAGAGAGGGTACAGAGAACACCCCTCCTAAACCTAGTTTTGTTGCTATGATGATGATGGAGATTGATCAGTTTGTGATGACAGCTATCACCAGTGATATGTTGGCTGCCGAGGATGTTGAATCTGATCCAGACGACTTAATCTTTAACATTACTTCCCCCCTGGGCCATCAGCAAGGCTACATCATCAGTACAGATGATCAGAACCTCCCCATCACCTCGTTCTACCAGAGAGACATTCAAGATTTGAAGATAGCCTATAAGCCTCCGTCCGAGGATTCAGAAGTAGAGAGGATTTTCCAGCTCGAGTTTGAAATTGTAGATACAGAGGGCGCCGTCTCTGATACGTTTGCCTTCATGATTGTGGTGAAACCTATGAATACTCTTGCTCCCGTGGCAACCAAGAACACAGGGCAGCTTTTGTTTGAGGGCCAGTCCAGAACTCTCTCCAGCTCTCACAACTTAGAGATCAGTGATGAAGATAACCTGGACAATGTGAAAATCACAGTGGTGGACGGCTTGAAGCACGGCGAGCTGACAGTGCTCGGCGCGCGCAGGAAATTCTTCACACCGGCCGATTTAGATGCCGGCATCGTGGTTTACCAGCACGACGGCAGCGACACCTACAGCGACAACATCATTTTTAGAATGACTGATGGCAGCAATGAGGTTGAGTTTTTGTTCCCTATCACTATAGCCCCCACTGACGATGAACCCCCTATTATCAATGCAAACACCGGCCTGGTGCTTTTCAAGAATGAAATCATGCAGATTTCCCCCTTCATTCTGAGCGCCACAGATATAGACTCAGAGGATTCTACCATTAAATTCATCCTTGAGGCCCCATACTCCACTGTAGGGGAGCTTATCCTCAGACAAGTGGAGCTTCCCTCTAACCCCTCTCTCTGGAAGTTCAGTGAGACAGATGAGATGTTTGAACAGGTGGTAACTGAATGTTTCCAGCAGGACATTCTAGATGGGAAGCTCTTCTACCGCCACATTGGGCCTCACAGCACCACCACTGTGATGGATCAGTTTGTGTTCCGCGTCCAAGACGACAATAACCCACCAAACCAGTCCGGTGAGCATACCTTCACCATTAAAATCCACCCGGTGGATGACCTCCCACCAGAGCTCTACCCAGGGGCCACGCTTCACATGACAGTGCAAGAGTATGAGCTGACTCACTTCAAGAAGACGTTTTTGCGTTACACAGATTTGGACTCGGATGACAGGGATCTGAAATACACCGTCACCAAGCCCCCCACTGACACAGATGAGAACAACCCAGCCCCCCTGGGTGACATTGTTCTGACTGACAGTCCCGACTCTGTGATCAGTGAGTTCACACAGGCGCAGGTCAACCACCACAAAGTGGCCTACAAGCCCCCAGACCAGGAACTGGGCATCACTCCAAAAGTCCTTCAGTTCACATTCATTGTGGAGGATACTGCTGGGAATACAGTAGATGGACTATTCACTATTTTCTTACAGCCCGTTGACAACAAGCCTCCCTTTATCACCAACACTGGTTTCACTTGCCAGGAGAGAAGCACGTACATCATCACTAAGAAGGAGCTCGATGCCACCGACCAGGACACAGAATATGAAAATATTCTCTTCACTGTGACCCAGATTCCTCGCTATGGGCAGTTGCAGTATTTAGGGATCGATATGTCGAACAGTGAGACATTTGTCCTGGAGGACATCGAAAATGGCCATATTGCCTACATCCATGGCGGGGAGGAAAGCCTCAGTGACGTTATCAAGTGTGATGTCAGCGACGGCTTCCATGAGGTACCTATCATCATCAAGATCTCCATTAACCCAGTTGATGACAAGACCCCCACCATCATGCTCCCTGCTGGCCTTCTAGGGGCATCCATCGATGTCCTGGAGAACGGGGCAACTGAAATCACCAGCAACGTCATCCAGGGCCGTGACGAAGACACTGACGACCTCATGTTGACCTTCATCGTTGAGGAGCCCCCCAGGCTCGGTGAGATCCTGGTGAGAGGTGCCCGCACCGAGAGGTTCACCCAACAGGACATCATCAACGGGGTGGTGATGTATGCCCACACTAGTGGTGAGATCGGCTCCTTCAAAGAGCATGACTCCTTCAACCTCACCATCTCCGACATGTCCGATGAATGGGTCGTCGGGGGCAACAAGGTCCAAGGAGTCCGGGTGCTCGTCACCATCCTGCCTGTCGACAGCATCCCACCCATTGTCAGCGTCGGGGAGCAGTTTGTGGTGATAGAAGGGGAGAAAAACGTCATTACTCTGGATCACGTTATGACTGAGGATATGGACACAGACAACAATGACATCCTGTGCACCGTTATTGTCCAATCAACATCCGGGTACGTGGAGAATATCTCCCCAGCTCCAGGTTCTGAGAAGTCCAGAGCAGGCACCGCCATCACCGCCTTCAGCTTCAAAGATGTCTTCCTCGGTCATATCTACTATGTCCAGAGCATCCACAAAGGTGTGGAGCCTGTGGAAGACAGGTTCACCTTCCGTTGCTCTGACGGCATCAACTTCTCTGATCGCCACTTTTTCCCCATCGTCATCATCCCTGACAATGATGAGAAACCAGAGATCTTCATCCGTGAGTTTGTTGTGATGGAGGGCATGAGTCTGGTCATCGACACACCCATCCTGAATGCGGCCGATGCAGACATTCCAGGGGACGAACTGGAGTTTGAGGTCATAAAGAACCCCAAGCATGGCAAGATAGTTCAGCAGCTTACAACGGGCACAGTCCCTGTTGTCAGGTTCTCCTTGGAACAGATCAATGAGGCCTCCAACATCATCTATGAACATGACGACTCAGAGACCAAAGAAGACAGCTTCGAAGTTAGGCTCACAGACGGGAAACACACAGTGGAGAAGAAGATTCTCATCATGGTGATTCCTGTCGATGACGAGACACCGAGAATGGCCATCAATGACGGACTGGAGGTTGAGATCGGAGAAACCAAAATAATCAACAACAGGGTCATGAAGGCTACTGATCTGGACTCGGAAGACAAAGAGCTCATCTACGTTGTGCGCTACGGTCCAAGCCAAGGCTATCTCCAGCGTATCACCAAGTTCGGACACGTTGTGGGCAACATCACCCTCGACATGAACTTCACTCAAGACGAAGTCGACAAAAACCTAATCCAGTATGTGCATACGGGCCAGGAGGGTGTCCGTGACCTGCTTAAGTTCGACGTTACCGACGGCATTAACCCCCTTATCGACCGATACTTCTACATCAACATCGGAAGCATCGACATGGTTTTCCCCGATGTCATCAACAAAGGCGTGACCCTAAAAGAAGGGGGCAAAGTGACTCTCACCACTGACCTGCTCAGCACCACTGACATCAACAGCCCGGATGAGTTCCTCAGCTTTAGCATCACACGTGCCCCTAGCAGAGGCCATCTTGAATGCACTGACCTCCCAGGTGTGCCCATCTCCACCTTCACCCAGCTGCAGCTGGCCGGCAACAAGATCTACTACATCCACACCTCAGACGATGAGATGAAGATGGATAGCTTTGAGTTCGAGGTGACGGACGGCTACAACCCGGTCTTCCGCACCTTCAGAGTGTCCATCACGGACGTGGACAACAAGAAACCTGTCCTGAGCGTCCACAAGCTGCTGTTGGGAGAGGGCGAAAACAAGCTCATCACCCCATTCGAGTTGACGGTGGAGGACCGTGACACCCCAGACAACCTGCTGCGCTTTGTGGTCACCCAGGTGCCGGTTCATGGCCAGTTGCTGTTCAACGGCACCCAGCCAATCAACACCTTCACCAAGCAGGACCTGAACGAGAACCTCATCACCTACAAGCACGATGGCACCGAGTCCAACGAGGATAGCTTCTCGTTCACCGTCACCGACGGCACACACAACGACTTCTACGTATTCCCTGATACTGTGTACGAGACACGTAAGCCTCAGATGATGACCATTCACATCAGCACTATTGACAATGGGGTCCCCCAGATTGTGGTCAACAAGGCTGCCCCGTCCCTAAGGGTTCTGCATAGCGGCCACCTTGGCTTCCTGATCACCAGCAAGGCCCTGAAGTCTGAGGATCGAGACAGTCCTCACAAAGTCCTCAAGTACTCCGTGGCCGAGGCCCCACAGCACGGCTTCATCATGAACACCGCCCTGGGCAATGACAGCATCAAGGCCTTCACACAAGGTAAGACTAGCATTTAATATTACATATATAAAAAGTAAAAACACAATTGAGGAAAAAGTGAACGAACATTCAAAACATTTAAATCTGGCAAATGTACTTTTTTTTCATTTTATTTTAAATTGATTGAAGTTCTGTACTTTGGGAAAATTATGTTTACAATATCAGTAAGACCAGTATTCACACTCCAGAAGCAGTATTGTAATGCCTTTGTCTTTGACATAATCTAAAGTGATGCCTGAGGGCTGTAAGTAACCTTCTGTAGAAAGTGGAGTAATCATCTCAGATGTTCTAAAGAATGTACAGATTCTCCTCCTTACATTTCCAATTCTCCCTTTCATGTCATCAGCTGATATCGACGAAATGAAGATTTGCTACGTGCTGCTTGATGGTAGCAACGCCACAAGTGATATCTTCTACTTCACAGTAGAGGATAAAGGTAAGACCCTCTTTTTTAATATTTGAACCTCATGCTCATTGACGTTGTCGTGTCCCATTACTGCAGACTTATATCACATGGCCTGTAGGCATTCTTTTCGGCTTCAGCCTTCTTTTAAGATTGAATGTCTCTTTGAGATTGAATCTTCCTGCTCTCTGTCAATCTCCAAAGTGTTTGCATCACAAAGACTTAAACGCAGTTCGCCATGACTGACAGCTAGCACAGAGCCCCTTCTCTCTCCTCGCCCCACTGCTGAGGGTGGCAGGTTTAAAGAAGGGGTGGACGAGGTCAGTGGGGACATGGGCCGAACAGTGTCCCTGGGTGTGTTAGGAGTGAAAGGGATGGAACGCCCGGCAATTAAAAAAGCTCTGAACTTTATTGTATCATGAACAATGAGAGTTTTCCTTTGTGGTTTTTGTCCTGGGTTTCCTTCAGTGTTTGAAGTGATAGCATGAAACCAAATTTGCCACCTCCAATGCCTCCAAGGCATTCCAAGTATTCATCAAACCATATGTCCGTTTTTATGGAAATCGATCCTAGATCAGTGAGAATAGCATGAGCCTTTGACCCTGTGTGTAGAGGAAACAGCATTTTGAACAGCAGTTTTGTAAGGATCAAGGTGACTGTTAAGGTTTCTGTTTCATTGCTTCTCTAGGTTAGTGGAACAGAAACGTGTGGCTTCTCAGACACACATAACTATTTCATAGTGAAGTTAGCAAGTTTTGCATCACAATCCAAAATTCTCATGGAATCGTTTTAAGTGCTTCTATTTTTTGGATTCTATTTTCTGTTTGACTTGTCATCACCATCCGATATAGTCTTCTGCGTTTTGCTGCCAGATCCATTCCTTAACTTCTCTAGGGATCCTTTGCTTGGGAGGCTTTGGATTTCAGTAGCTGTGTGTATTTATATTCCCCTGGAAATTAACTTTTGGTCCGATGTCATATGAACCGTATCTTATTGGACTTCATAACTATCCACACAGGTTGCATTTCTATCGTGACAATCCTATTGGTGTTTTCAGTATACAGTAATTAATATGCATGATTATGATGTTAGTGTTTATATAACGTAGCTTTTCTATCGCATTGTCGGTAGATTTCAACTATTGGAGTAAAGCATGTTTATCATAAAATAAGTTTTTGGTTTCAAAGTATATTCTACATATTCTACACATTTGTGTATCACACACAGACTGTGGAGTTTTGAAACGAATCAGTTGTTGGATATTAGTTTGCGCTTTGTTATGGTTCACTTTGTCCAAAGTACCATTGTGGACGTAGTTTATCTGCATCACGGATATATATAGCGAATGCAAAGCAAATTAACAAAATATAGCAGGTGGGGATGGAGGCATGCGTTGCTATTTTAACATCAGCTGTAAATGCTTAACACATTCTGAGGTTTTGAAATGCATCCCTGCATGACACACTGTAAGAAAAGATTGGGCTATATTTATGCTGGATTGAGGACTAGCTAGCTAGCACAATATCATCATCATCATCATCATCATCATCATCATCATCATCACCATGGTTGATGGCCACGGAGGGTTTAGGTGTCATGGCCTTTTGGTCAATTCCTCTTGTTGTTTTCTAAGTTAACCCTTTCCTCTTCATGTTAGCATTCACGCCCAGTAATGAACTCTCCTGTTAGGACAGAGAATTGACTGTGAGAACAGAGTGGGAGAAAGGTTGTTAACTAGTTTCTGAAGATATTGCACAACAAGGAATTATTTTCCTGTACTGTTCCGATCCACACATGCTGAAATACTGAGACTTATTTTCTTAATTATTTATATTTTTTAATGCATGTGTTTTCCCAAAGTTTCCATTTGTTTTGGATGGACACGTCCTCTTACTCTGCTAAAGCAGAACATGCTGAATTCCAGATGGCCATAAATGGCTGTCGCTCTCAGACAGTATAGCCTTAATGGATAATAGGGCTTTCTTTCTCAGGGCTGTCTGTAATTGAGGGTCTGGCTACAACAGGAAGGGGACACAAGGGCTTCAATTAGCTCCACAATCCCCTGTGTTTGTAGTGTAGTCTGTCCCACTGTTCTGTTTGAGATTCCAGCCAGCACATCTGAACCAGGTGCAGCGTTGGCTCTATACCTCTCTGCCATCTGTCTAATGTGACTTTGTTTCTGTCTGACTACGTTTAACATGTGCAGAGCACTGAGTCAGGGCTGGTAGGACACACACCACACACACACCGAGTAACATCAAATAAAGGCATGAAAAGGCAACAATTGCCTGAGTCTGTTACTGGCATGTAGGAACAAGTTGACACAGCATTCTGTTGGTCAGCGAATATGCACATAAAAGTTTTGTGTTTTTTTATGTGTATGAGAAACACCACTGGACGTTCTAGATTCCATAGAATAAATGTCTGCAGCAGAAGGGACCATGAACAATACCTTAAAATTAATACTATTTACAAGTGTGCAAAATTCACATAGAACATTGTCTCCCTGTAGAGTTTTATTGCTGTACTGAAACAACATGTCATAAATAATGCGTTATGGGTAAGAAGAGAAAGAGCGAGGGGTCAGGGTATTTCCCCTGGGTGTTGGTCAGGAGTGGGTGTTGGCCGGCCCTAGCCTTTTGGGGGCCCTATGCGAGAGTGTAGAGACTTATTTTAGTTTTAAAGTTAATTTCCTGCAATTCTACACATTTGCCATTATTCGGCCATGACTACTACAAGTTTAAATACAGTGCCTTGCGAAAGTATTCGGCCCCCTTGAACTTTGCGACCTTTTGCCACATTTCAGGCTTCAAACATAAAGATATAAAACTGTATTTTTTTGTGAAGAATCAACAACAAGTGGGACACAATCATGAAGTGGAACGACATTTATTGGATATTTCAAACTTTTTTAACAAATCAAAAACTGAAAAATTGGGCGTGCAAAATTATTCAGCCCCTTTACTTTCAGTGCAGCAAACTCTCTCCAGAAGTTCAGTGAGGATCTCTGAATGATCCAATGTTGACCTAAATGACTAATGATGATAAATACAATCCACCTGTGTGTAATCAAGTCTCCGTATAAATGCACCTGCACTGTGATAGTCTCAGAGGTCCGTTAAAAGCGCAGAGAGCATCATAAAGAACAAGGAACACACCAGGCAGGTCCGATATACTGTTGTGAAGAAGTTTAAAGCCGGATTTGGATACAAAAATATTTCCCAAGCTTTAAACATCCCAAGGAGCACTGTGCAAGCGATAATATTGAAATGGAAGGAGAATCAGACCACTGCAAATCTACCAAGACCTGGCCGTCCCTCTAAACTTTCAGCTCATACAAGGAGAAGACTGATCAGAGATGCAGCCAAGAGGCCCATGATCACTCTGGATGAACTGCAGAGATCTACAGCTGAGGTGGGAGTCGTATATTGCACAAATCTGGCCTTTATGGAAGAGTGGCAAGAAGAAAGCCATTTCTTAAAGATATCCATAAAAAGTGTTGTTTAAAGTTTGCCACAAGCCACCTGGGATACACACCAAACATGTGGAAGAAGGTGCTCTGGTCAGATGAAACCAAAATTGAACTTTTTGGCAACAATGCAAAACGTTATGTTTGGCATAAAAGCAACACAGCTGAACACACCATCCCCACTGTCAAACATGGTGGTGGCAGCATCATGGTTTGGGCCTGCTTTTCTTCAGCAGGGACAGGGAAGATGGTTAAAATTGATGGGAAGATGGATGCAGCCAAATACAGGACCATTCTGGAAGAAAACCTGATGGAGTCTGCAAAAGACTTGAGACTGGGACGGAGATTTGTCTTCCAACAAGACAATGATCCAAAACATAAAGCAAAATCTACAATGGAATGGTTCAAAAATAAACATATCCAGGTGTTAGAATGGCCAAGTCAAAGTCCAGACCTGAATCCAATTGAGAATCTGTGGAAAGAACTGAAAACTGCTGTTCACAAATGCTCTCCATCCAACCTCACTGAGCTCGAGCTGTTTTGCAAGGAGGAATGGGAAAACATTTCAGTCTCTCGATGTGCAACACTGATAGAGACATACCTCAAGCGACTTACAGCTGTAATCGCAGCAAAAGGTGGCGCTACAAAGTATTAACTTAAGGGGGCTGAATAATTTTGCACGCCCAATTTTTCAGTTTTTGATTTGTTAAAAAAGTTTGAAATATCCAATAAATGTCGTTCCACTTCATGATTGTGTTCCACTTGTTGTTAATTCTTCACAAAAAAATACAGTTTTATATCTTTATGTTTGAAGCCTGAAATGTGGCAAAAGGTCGCAAAGTTCAAGGGGGCCGAATACTTTCGCAAGGCACAGTAGCTGACTGGACTAACTTACCAAGCTAAAAATTGTTAGCTGCCATGGGCTAAATGAGTGACTGTCAGTGACTGACATAATGAGAAAAAACTGCTAATGCACAACCAAATGTCGAAATTGAACTTTGTGTATTCTACTATTCTTACTCTGAATAGTATGTTGAGACCCTGACTGAATTCCTTTGAATGAAGCTCTCCCCTCGTCCCTCACCTTGATGGGAATGTGGTGATATAGCATAGCAAAGTGTTAGCATAACCTTTATGTGTGAAGTGGTGATGTAGCGTTAGCATAACATATAACATAACATATAAAAACATAAATGGATAGCGTACGATCATAGATAAAATTTGGCTTCATAAGCCTACAAACATTTACTATAGCAAAATCACAATAATGGCCTCAGAACAAAGTTTACGTTGAGACCGAAGGGAGCAAGGGTCTTTCAATTAAAGATCTAGGCAGCCTCTCATTTTAACAATAAATTGTCGAGGTCACCCCCTATCCTAGAGAGGGTGACATGTTCAATGCCATTATAACATAGGGACGAAATCAAGTGGTTGGCTTCCAAAAAGTGGGAAGCTACACACATGGCAGTTACACAGTCTTGCATGCAATGGATGGGTACACACTCAATCTCCTTACTTTTAGAGACTTACAATCTCCATGGTGGAGAGGGTGTTGATGGGGTGAGGAAAGGGTGAAGAAAGGGGAGGAAGGAGGAAGGAAGTATTCCCATGTCCCAGCAGATGTCGAGAGACACAGAGGCAGCGGCGGCTCTACCCATAGCACGGCTGTGTGTGTGTGTGTGTGTGTGTGTGTGGGGGGGGGGGGGGGGGGGTTTAGTGATGACTTCCCAGTGTCTCTGCACGGGAAGTCTTGTCTCTTGAAATGGACCGTGGCCACATTCCAAGTCCTGGTAGCATATGCTGTCCTTTTTCTGTCAGGACCCCAGAGGGAGGCCCTGCGGAGTGCCTGTTTAACTTTTCACCCTTCGGGGAGATCCGATGGACGGAGGAATGTGTAAATCATCAGTCAGCCCTGAGGAGTAGCAATGAAAAAATGTAAATGCATTTTGGAAATGGTTGTTTAGAAACTGATGTCTATGTTAGACAACAATAAGCAGACTGACTGAATCATAAGTGACAAACTCAGACAGGTTCCCTTCATTCAAGCCTTAATGTATTATTTGATGAGGGAATACCTTACCCCCTTGAGGCCCATAAGGACCCAACCAGCCCACTGGTTCTGTTCTGAGGGGTGATTATAAGGTACTCTGATGGATAAAGTGAGCTGGGGTATAGACCTACTCCCTCATCTCCGGGCATATGGCCATGTAGAGATGTCCTCTTCGTTGAGTGATGGACTCAAGTTGTTAGAACAGGTTAGAACGGTTAGGGTTAGGAGGACGGGGTATTATTACCATCACTACACAGATAACTGATTATTGATCTAGTGTCAGCCCTCCGTCCCTTCACCTAATCCTGCTGAAAGACACAGCAAAGCCCTGACCTGGATTCTGCCTCGCTCAAAATGGCCACCTTTGAATGTTTCCTCAACACTGTTTTTGTTATTGTTGGCTATCCCTGTGTGATAATAGGTTTATGACAAGGTGCTTGGATGAAAGGCAGTGTCATTCTATCATAAAAGGTATTTTTCAATTTCCATATAGCTTCTTCAAAGGAAACTAGTCTAACGGCACAACTATTATTAGCCTCTGAGCTCTATCCCAATAATGAATAAGTTCAGTGTGTCTGTCATCCATACAATCAGCACAACAATACGATCCAATCAGCACAACAATGCAATACAATCAGCACAACAATGCAATACAATCAGCACAACAATGCAATACATTCAGCACAACAATGCAATACAATCAGCACAACAATGCAATACAATCAGCACTACAATACAATACAATCAGCACAACAATACAATACAATCAGCACATCAATACAATACAATCAGCACTACAATACAATCAGCACATCAATACAATACAATCAGCACATCAATACAATACAATCAGCACAACAATACAATACAATCAGCACAACAATATAATACAATCAGCACATCAATGCAATACAATCAGCACATCAATACAATACAATCAGCACATCAATACAATACAATCAGCACAACAATGCAATACAATCAGCACAACAATGCAATACAATCAGCACTACAATACAATCAGCACATCAATACAATACAATCAGCACATCAATACAATACAATCAGCACAACAATGCAATACAATCAGCACTACAATACAATCAGCACAACAATACGATCCAATCAGCACATCAATACAATACAATCAGCACATCAATACAATACAATCAGCACATCAATACAATACAATCAGCACAACAATACAATACAATCAGCACATCAATGCAATACAATCAGCACTACAATACAATCAGCACAACAATACAATACAATCAGCACATCAATACAATACAATCAGCACATCAATACAATACAATCAGCACAACAATACAATACAATCAGCACAACAATACAATACAATCAGCACTATAATACAATACAACCAGCACAACAATGCAATACAATCAGCACAACAATGCAATACAATCAGCACAACAATACAATACAACCAGCACTATAATACAATACAACCAGCACAACAATGCAATACAATCAGCACAACAATGCAATACAATCAGCACAACAATGCAATACAATCAGCACAACAATGCAATACAATCAGCACAACAATGCAATACAATCAGCACTACAATACAATACAATCAGCACATCAATACAATACAATCAGCACATCAATGCAATACAATCAGCACATCAATACAATACAATCAGCACAACAATACGATCCAATCAGCACATCAATACAATACAATCAGCACATCAATACAATACAATCAGCACAACAATGCAATACAATCAGCACAACAATGCAATACAATCAGCACAACAATGCAATACAATCAGCACAACAATGCAATACAATCAGCACAACAATGCAATACAATCAGCACATCAATACAATACAATCAGCACATCAATACAATACAATCAGCACATCAATACAATACAATCAGCACAACAATACGATCCAATCAGCACATCAATACAATACAATCAGCACATCAATACAATACAATCAGCACATCAATACAATACAATCAGCACAACAATACAATACAACCAGCACTACAATACAATACAATCAGCACTATAATACAATACAACCAGCACAACAATACGATCCAATCAGTACAACAATGCAATACAATCAGCACAACAATACGATCCAATCAGCACAACAATACGATCCAATCAGCACAACAATACGATCCAATCAGTACAACAATGCATTACAAATAGCACAACAATGCAATACAATCAGCACAACAATACGATCCAATCAGCACAACAATGCAATACAATCAGCACAACAATACAATACAATCAGCACAACAATGCAATACAATCAGCACAACAATGCAGTACAATCAGCACAACAATGCAATACAATCAGCACAACAATACGATCCAATCAGCACAACAATATGATCCAATCAGCACAACAATACAATACAATCAGCACAACAATGCAATACAATCAGCACAACAATACGATAACAATTTACACTCCTCCTGAACAGAGTCTTGCATCAGAGTTTTAAACTCATCCAGGTAGTTAGATAGATATGGGAAGTCTACATCAGATTTTTTTAAGAGCGCTCATTAAGAAAATGATAGGCTAGTGAGTAGATAGTGAATATTAGCTTCCAGGCAAACTCTGCCAAGGTTAATACGTTATGCAAGAGGAGGTTGTGCCGTTTTAGGTTTCATAGCAATAGCAATGATACAAATGTACATATATAGTCATGCTAATTGGTTGTATTTTGAAAATACCCTCCCTGTGTTGAATCATTCTCGGTTTTATAATCTGGTAGTTTCCCCTTTCACTCCAGGCTCCTGCTGCATGGGGAATGACAGTAGACCAGTGGCAGAGGTAACAGTGTTATGCGATCATTCCTGGGAACAAGGAATGTGCTTCCTGCCTTCAAGACTCCCGTCTCCTGCTACACACACAGACATACCTGGAAGTGAAGTGGGAACCCTAGTAGACAGGTGTATGGGACTGGGAGAGTTCCAGGACCGGAAGTATCCCCTTTCATAGTCCCCCACAGACCCCACTCACAACCGCCAGAAATCAAAGCCAATACTAAGATAGGAACGTTTGACTGCATCACAGCCCCTGCTCTGTTCCAGAGGGGTAGAATGGCACTTTTTCAGAGGAGGGGAATAGTCTTTTTAGAGAGAGAGAGAGAGAGAGAGAGAGAGAGAGAGAGAGAGAGAGAGAGAGAGAGAGAGAGAGAGAGAGAGAGAGAGAGCATGTATGATGTTCCATAGTTGTTCCCATGCTAAAACATTTGTTTCCAGAAGGGCTAGTGCACAGCACATAACAGTACTGTAGGTTTGTGTGCTGTCGAGGCAGTGAGAGACAGTGAATGAGGCTTGAGTGGGTCGTGGCCATTTTACACAGCAGGCACCATGACTTCCTAAGTGTGTGTTCGGATCTAACCTGTCAGCCATGTCAACAGCCGGCCAACGATTTACTGTCCCCTGGTGCCAGTTGAAGGTCTACCTACATGTATACTGTGACTGTGAGGCGGAGGCTTCTTCCTCTCCCTCTCTCTCGCTCTCTCCTTGCCTCCTGACACGGGGCAGATAGATTTATTGGTGTTGGGAGAGTGTTGGTGTTATGATGTCTGGCCCCTAGAGGTTATTCATGTCTGCTTCCATATGGCAAAGCTGTCTGCTGCTCCCCATACTTTCTTTTAAAACTGTCTTTATATTCTATACTTTACATTATATTCTACTCTCTCGCTGTCTGTTTAAAGATGTGTCACTTGCACACTTGTACTTCAGAGTGTAAATGGTACATTTCAGAAGCATTTTTCAAACCTCAAATACACTACATGTTTTAAATGTCCTACATCGCAGAAAGGTTCTCCTGCAACAGGGGGATCAAATTAAGATCCCACATCTGTATGTCTTCCACTTAAGCTATAACGTCAGTATCTATCCTCTCCTTCACTTATATTGACATTTTAGTCATTTAGCAGATGCACCTTTCCTTTCCTCTCTCTCTCTTCTATCATTCCTTCCCTCAGTCTGGAAGTTCTGTGAGGACTAAAAATCCTGACACCACTTAGTCGTTTCATTGAGCTCAGTTGGTAGAGCGTGGCTCTTGCAATGCCAGGATAATGGGTTCGATTCCCAGGATCACCCATACGTTAAATGTATGCAAGCATGAGTGTAAGTAGCTTTGGATAAGTCTCTGCTAAATGGCATATAGACTGAGTGTGCAAAACATTAGGAACACCTTTCTAATGTTGAGATGCACCCCTTTTGCCCTCAGAACAGCGTTCCACAAGGATGCTGGCCCATGCTGACTCTAATGCTTCCCACAGTTGGCTGGATGTCCTCTGGGTGGTGGACCATTCTTGATACAGACGGGAAACTGTTGAGCGTGAAAAACCCAGCAGCATTGCAGTTCTTGACACACTCAAACCAGTACCCCGCTCAAAGGCACTTAAATATTTTGTCTTGCCCATTCACCCTCTGAATGGCACACGCACACAATCCATGTCTCAATCACTGATTAGAAGTGGCTTTAACAAGTGACATCAATAAGGGATCATAGCTTTCACCTGGTCAATCTATGTCATGGAAAGAGCAGATGTTCTTATTGTTTTGTACACTCAGTTTTGTGTATATATATGATTAAATGATTCATTTTGGCCAGTTGCCATGGACAGTTAGGTTAGTTTTCTCCAAAATGATGCAATAAGCGCCAGTGGCACCATTGGGGGTTACCCACTCTCTCTGTCAACTTGTGATGTGCGGCATGCTGCCTTTCCGACCCAGATCAGGTCACTGTTCTGGAGTCAGTGTTATTTTACAGTGCACGGCAGTGGCCAATAGGATCTATTAATATGCCTGGCTCCTCCAATCCAAAATCCCAACCATGGGATCTTCGGAATGCCCCAGAGGAAACTAAGTTGAGCACTCTGGCATTTGAGAATATACTTTCTGTACTGTAGCGCCAACGTTAAAAAAAGAGAAAGCTGTTGTAATTGAATAAATTGTATAGAAATTCTGATCATACACCTCAATATAATGACTAAATGAATGGACCACATGTGAAATCTATATTCACACAGATATTGTTGATGGTTTTGGCTGTAGGGACTGTAATAATAAGGGCCATAGGTAGCCGAGCGGTTAGAGTGTTGGGTTAGTAACCCTAAGGTCGCTGGTTTGAATTCCTGAGCTGACAAGGTGAAAAATCTAGCGATGTGACCTTGTGCAAGGTACCTAACCCTTATTTGCTCCAGGGGCACCGTACTACCCTGACCCTGTAAAACAACCACAGGAGGTTGGGGGCACCTTAATTGGGGAGGACAGGCTCATAGTAATGGCTGTAACGGAATAAATGGAGTGGTATCTAACTCATCAGACAAATGGTTTCCATGTGTTTGATCCCATTCCAGCCATTAATATGAGCTGTCCTCCCCTCACCAGCCACCAGCCTCCTTTCACTGCACCTATCCGGTGTATGTGACAATAAAACATTATTATTATTTTTGTATATATGTGGTTGTTTTGCCTACTTTAGTTGATTGCAAATCCCTTTGGATAAGGGAGTCTGCTAAATTACTAAAATGTACATTTCTGCAAGTTTATACCGGGCCATGTCGCAGAAGGCAGAGTGCAATGTGACCCAGTATAAATAAAAAGAGGAATGAGGAAATGTAATAATCATGGTCCTCATTCCTGTCACTCAGCAGGGATATACTTACATGGGCGCCGCTTTCTGTTGCTCACCCTTGCATCATTCTCTTGGCTGTCAAAACCTCATTCTGACCAATGATATCCTCCCCCTCCTCTTGAGTCCCACCCACCACCCTAAGTATATCTATGTATGGCTATGAATACTGTAGCAATGTAAATAGGACCTGATGACCTGATGAAGAAGGTGGGATGAAAGGACACTGGGGGGGTTTTCTGTGGCGCTGCTGGTTGCTTTATGGATGGATTGCTGACCATGGTCGAGGTTGAAGATGACAAAGGTTAAAACAACGGTATCTAATATCCCATAACTCTTTGCAACAATGGGACCTAGTTAGCTAAGTGTGCTGGTAGTTAGCAATGGCGGACAGGCTCATTGTACTGGCTGGAATGGAATAATGGAACAGTATCCAACACATCAAACATATGGAAACCACGTTTGACTTCGTTCCATTTTAGCCATTACAATGAGTCCATCCTCCTATAGCTCCCCCCACCAGCCTCCTCTGATGTACAGTCAGGAGATACAATCAAACATGTTTGGAATCGGAATTAACCTAACTGATGTCTCCATTATATCCTTAGTCATCGAGGCTCACAAGAGACTATCTTGAGAATCTTGGCAAATCCCCTGACAAGTCATTAAAATGACAGTGGTAAATTAATTTGACCTGTTAGCCACTAAAGTTACATGTTGTTGGAGCATAGGGAGGCAAGCTAGCTAGCTACCGTCTGAGTTAGTTATCCAAAGATGGATGCACCGTAGGGAGCCCCATACTTGGAAAACATCCAGTCTTCTCACTCAGGTCTAAGAACATTGAAAATGTCCAGGGGCCAACACTTAGCAGTGGCTGTGATATACTGGCCGTGCTTACTGCTTACTCAAACGATTAGCCTAGCATTAATAAATCACTCTAAGGACAAATTTATTAAGAGCCTGAAACAGGGGCGTTTCAAAATCCCGTCTTCTATAAAACATTTCATCTGATGGTGAGAACCAATATTATTGTCAGTTTGAAACGCAAAAGAAATGTGAGCTGGGAGTGTGGTTGATATGTTAGTTGTAAAGATTGTAATAAATGAATTCGTAAATCAGTTAGAGACATCAGAACCCCTCCATTTTGATCTATTCCTGTAACTTTATGAAAGTCCCAGCAGAGACACCTGGTTCAGAGGGAATGTGGCCATTACTTAGCCTTACATACTCTATCCACGTTATTGCTCTTATAAATACCAAGGAAGGCGTCCCTCTCCACTTCTGCAAGACGCCTCAGTTCATTTAAATAGGGAGAAGCGCTGAGCACTAATCAGTCTATATATCATTTGAGATGGAGTTTTATACAAACACTGGAAGGCTACCACTCAGTTTCACTTTAGGTTTATCTGAATCAGTGGTATTGATGTGACCTTCTCTAATGGAAAGCAGAAAGTGCATGGTGTGCTTGACAACACACCACTGGATCCGTGTCTGGTGTGGTTGGATTCCATGCCAGGTCTGGACACGGTATCTGACAGGATTCACAAAAGGAGCCAGAAGAGGATTCCCTCCTTTGAGTTTGAGAAAGGAAAGCATGCAGGCATGGAGGGAGGCAGAGAGACATGCCAGAGCAGTGGGCTGTGGGCCACCCAGACAGTGGCCTGCTGTCCCTTGTTCATCCTGGAGGGACAAAGACAAAATAGGGACAGAGAGATGGGGTGGGAGGGCACAGCTGTCACTCAGCTTCTTTTTCCGGAATCTGAAGTTCTGGCAGGAGTTCTCTGAGACACAGAGTGAGAGAGCGAGAGAGCGAGAGCGAGAGCGAGAGAGAGAGAGAGAGAGAGAGAGAGAGAGAGAGAGAGAGAGAGAGAGAGAGAGAGAGAGAGACCATGGCTGACTGAAGTGTCACACCGGCCGGATCTGAAGCCCACTATCTCACGGTCATGTCTATGGCTCTGATCATGTCCACCTGGGGGATGGAATGTGATATTAGTGTAATTGATTATACACAGACAGCTCAGATTGTAATGATATTACCGTGTCATTTTAAAGGGTACGTTTGTGTGCTTGTATCATCATTGTAACATGTGCTGATTTGTTTTTGAGGCCTGCCAGCCAACTCTCTTGGACGACACACAAAATATATGGATGATGACGACATTGCCTTTGTCATAGTCGTCATAGCGTTTTCAAAGGCTCAGATATCACACAGCCAGGGCTTTGAGGTCCCCTCCACTGGCTGTGCGTCTATGTATAACATGATGTATGTATAGCGTCACAGCGATGTCATGGTGTCACAACGTATCTCTATCAGGTCTGGGTAATGGAGACATGGTTAGGGAAGACTTTTCCTCAGCTCTTTTTTTCCAATTGACTCCCATCCCCCCCCCCCCCGGTCGGAAATCCAACTCTGTTCTTTTAACAGGCGCCAGGTCAGGTGGTAAATGCTAGATGTCCTTAAATCTCATCTGTCCTATTTTATCAGCCTGTTGATTTAGGTTATTCTGAGGATTTCAACTCAAATGAACTCCAAGACCTTATTATCACCCTGATAATTGAGTGACAATTGAGAAATAACAGCAGCTGATCAATTCAATTAAATATGGTCATTAGCGCTCATATGAATTAATTTCCCCAGTGCAGAATAATCTGCTTCTAATTCTTACATGTCAATTGACTCCTTCGTTTTCAATATTATTTTACTTACATAGTCTCATCATCTATAGTATTTCACCAGACAAACTACACCATGTGAGAAATTGAAGGTATTTCCATGCAATACTCAAGACAAAATGGCATTATTACCCGATTATTACATGTCTTGAGGGTAACAGTGTCAGAGCTGAAACCAGAAGCTGTCAGATAGGCTGCCAGTCTGGATGCCAGAGCGATAGTCTTTTTGTTGCTGACTATGTTCATATGATAATCTTACCTATCTGACACACAATACAGGCTCACTAAGCTCAATATCAGCTCTGTGTAAACTGGGCAGCCTGCCTAGGAACACGTGCCTTTCTGAACAGAAACACATCCTTCAGATTCTGTGGGTTTGAGGAGATATGAGCAGAAATGTATACAGGTTTGATAAATCAAGTTTCTTCCTTGATAAGTGATCATTATACTTTATGTGATGGACTGAGGTGTGACTAATGTGCCATGTAGCATTTAGTTTATGTGCACTGTACGTTATAGGTACAAGTGACGGACGAAAGTCAACAGTCACTGCACTTCCATTTTACATTGCAAAGATGCTCAAGTGTTTGATATTTCCACTCAGGCTAAACGAAAATACACTTAATCAAACACTCAAATCTTCTTTGGAAGTTAACTGGCTCATCTTGTCTATCAATTGGCCACATGCGCACTCATCAAGCGTGGTGGAATTTGGGGCAGGCAAAGACAAACATGATGAATGCTTCCTGTATTTTTAGCCGGAGCTGTCAGAAACATGAGCATGGTCAAGGATAGACACCGTTCGGTGCTAGGGGCTCCTATGTCAAACTGGGACTCCATGGCTACTATACTATAGCATTGGGGGATGGCTGGGGTGGGGTGGTGGCAGGTTCTGGTGTGTGTGTGTGTGTGTGTGTGTGTGTGTGTGTGTGTGTGTGTGTGTGTGATTTACGTGAACAAGTGAAACAAGTGAAACGATCCAATTTAATCAATCCCCCGGAAAAATCCACTAGTTGGTATCAGTTCAATTCAATCCACCGTCATTGACATCCAGGCTTGGCGGAGTGTGGTTTGTCCCTGGCCCTGTTGTGTCTCGGTTATGGCCCGGCGTGCCATGTTGACATGTGGGTTTGAGGAAGTGGCCCCATCTCCTCCCTCCAGTGTTTTCATTCTCCCCAGTCACATAGCAGAACGCCCACAGCTCCTTTCTCCCTCAGCCAGGCAAAACCAACCCCAATGCAGGCTCATTGTATGAATGAACCAGATGCTCCATGCTCTTGTCCTCCATAAAGCCTAGTGAGAGTTTATTTCTCTAGTTAGCCTCCTCTCACAGGTTCTCTGTCACCCCTCAGAGGATTGGTTCTGCTTCCTTTCCTTAGTGTTCTGTTATGTAGGGGTTCATATCCGAAGGGTCTTTTCTCCGCATTGATCTACCAAATCCTCGACTCTGGTGCTGCAACCATCATGCTACAAGAGTGCGATAATAATGATATGAATAACACATAATAATACATTGAATTTAGAGCACCTTTCAAAAACCTCAAGGACACAACAGGGTTAATAATATCAAGGGTATTTACTTCTTGACACGGACCGTATGTTGGCAACCACTATGCTACTAGGCTAACACTAGCACTCCTCTGCTAGAGGTATATCAATGGTTAATATCACACGGCCTTTTCTCAGTCTACCTACCAAATCCTCAACTCTGGCGCTACAACCATAGAAATAGAGTGATATTCTGATGACCACAACCACCGTGGCCCTACACTAAAGGAAGTGAAGGGTTAATATGAAAGGGTCTTATCTTGACATTGACCAGGGTCAGGTTAATAACAGGCTAATAAGGCCTTTCTGCCACTGTGACCAGCGGTGCAAAACCGACCAACACCTCTCTAACCTCCGCGGCTCTCTGAACCCACTAAGCTCTGGCCAATCAGACACAAGGTGAAGGGTCCTCCTAGGGCCTGTCAGAGAGGGGATAAGCCAAGGCGTTTGGACGTTTGGCCGCAGTTATTAAAAAGAAGCCTGGGATTAAGATTTAAGCATTAAGAAAGTTACCGGCTAAGTAAGTAACTCCGTCTGTCCAGAGCGGCCCATGTCAAGCGGCGAGTGGAATACTTTCTTTTGAAGGATAAAGGAGTCATGAGATAGTATGGATTAAGGGCAGAGGAAGCAATTTAGAGTCAATGGTGATCAGTGCCAGGTGACTACGAGCTTCAGACCTGGGTTCAAATACTGTTTGATATCTTATTTAATACCCTAAAAAAGGGGGGGGGGGGGGGGCTGTACTTTTGGGACTATTATATTGGTCCCATTGCATCAGGTAAGCTTAATAGAGACCAGGCAACATATTTGAAATGATGAAATGATTTAGAATAGTATTTGAACCCAGGTCTGGTTCATACGTGTGTTTTATGGCACCTGTTCTCTTCATGGGGCCTAATGAGGTAGATACACTTCAAGCTGAGAAAAATGACCTAGATATGAAGTCTTAATCACTTTAAATCTGAGGTTTTACAGAGGGTCCTGTCCAGGTGCAAATCTCAAGTCAGAGGTTTCCGTGTGCATAGTGCACAGACTCAAACATTGTAAGAACTAATTAGTTAATCTTTCTGTTTTTCACCACAACAAATGTGAGCTACTTTCACAATACTAACGTTTAACACCAAGGGGTAAAAGGTCTATTTTAAGCCTATAGACATGAAGTAGACATGAAGTTACCCTTGTCCCTCAGAGGTGCTGCTGGTGCTTAAAGGGATACCGCTGGTGCTTAAAGGGATACCGCTGGTGCTTAAAGGGATACCGCTGGTGCTTAAAGGGATAGGGCTGATGCTTAAAGGGATAGGGCTGATGCTTAAAGGGATAGGGCTGGTGCTTAAAGGGATAGGGCTGATGCTTAAAGGGATAGGGCTGGTGCTTAAAGGGATAGGGCTGATGCTTAAAGGGATAGGGCTGGTGCTTAAAGGGATACCGCTGGTGCTTAAAGGAATAGGGCTGATGCTTAAAGGGATAGGGCTGGTGCTTAAAGGGATAGGGCTGGTGCTTAAAGGGATTGGGCTGGTGCTTAAAGGGATAGGGCTGGTGCTTAAAGGGATAGGGCTGGTGCTTAAAGGGATACCGCTGGTGCTTAAAGGGATACCGCTGGTGCTTAAAGGGATACCGCTGGTGCTTAAAGGGATAGGGCTGATGCTGAAAGGGATAGGGCTGGTGCTTAAAGGGATAGGGCTGATGCTGAAAGGGATAGGGCTGATGCTGAAAGGGATAGGGCTGGTGCTGAAAGGGATAGGGCTGATGCTGAAAGGGATAGGGCTGGTGCTGAAAGGGGTAGGGCTGATGTTTAAAGGGATAGGGCTGGTGCTTAAAGGGATAGGTGCTGGTGCTTAAAGGGATACCGCTGGTGCTTAAAGGGATACCGCTGGTGCTTAAAGGGATACCGCTGGTGCTTAAAGGGATAGGGCTGATGCTGAAAGGATATGGCTGGGGCTGCCATGTCAGTGAGTCACCAGGAGTAATGGAGCCTCTCTCTGCACCTCACCTTTAACCCCTCTGCTAATACTGTCTGGTTTGAGAGAGAGAGAGAGAGAGAGAGAAAGAGAGAGAGAACAATGGAGTGAGAGAGGAAATTAGAAACAAGGCATCACTCAAGAGGCCTGTGATGGAGGATTTGAGGGTAAGCCCTGACATTAAGTTATCAAGTTACCCTTCACAATTTAAAATATCTGTCTTTTGTCATAGGGCTCAATGAGTTTACAAAAACTGATGTCAAAGTTTTGTCTTCTAGGTGGAAACAAGCTGAAGCCGCAGCCATTCCGGCTCAACTGGTCGTGGATCAGCCTGGAGAAGGAGTACTATCTGGTGGATGAGGACGCCAAATTCCTGGAGGTGACGCTCAGACGCAGGGGATACCTGGGAGAGACATCCTTCGTCAGTGAGTATTGGAAGTCTTACACAGTATTTACCACAGATCTACAGCAGACTTTACCTAAACAGATAAACCCAATGACTAAAATTGGACCTATAGCAATATTCACCTCTAGACATAGATATAGAATGTATTTACCTCTAGCAGTATTTACCTCTAAACATAGAAATAGACTGAATACAATGGGTACAAAGCTCCTCAGTGATTTTACAGAATACTCATGCAATATGGCTGACATGGAGATTCTATGTCTATGGTACTGAAAGTCTTGAACAGGATTTACATCAGATCTATAGTCTATTGGTTTGATTTTTGATTTATTAGGATCCCCATTAGCCGACGCCAAGGGCGTGGACTCTTTGACAAAAAGGTGCTATCTAGAACCATAAAGGGTTATTCGGCTGTCCCAACCCTTTTTATTGCAGGTATCAAACCCTTTTGGTGCCAGGTAGAACCAGGCACCAAAAAGGGTTCTCTTATAGGGACAGCTGAAGAACCCTTTTGGAACCCTTTTTCTAAGAGTGTACCATGGTAGATCCTGTTGGAACTGGCTTGCACTTTGTTGGTTCATCCCCCAAGTGATATATCTGAGTTAGTGCATTTCTCCCATTGTTTTCTCTGCTTGCCATTCAGATAAAGGTAGTTTTAAATTGCCACTATTTTATCCCTAATGGGTTGTAAATATTTCAATCACCCACCACCATCAACTCTGACTAGGGGTACTTCGAAAAAATGTAAATGTCAGTGGAGAGACTATTCAGAAAGCAGGACCTATTAAACTGTCATTGTGTTAAAAGACTGATTGGCCCTTTAAGGGTCTTCATGGAGTGTATTTGTCTGTTATTACCCTGCCATTAGAAGAAGCCTAAGAATAAAACAGACCCCTAATTATCAATCTGCCCTGTGTGTGTTCCTGTTTGACTGATGACCCATTTCCTGTCTCGCTGGTGAAAAACCTAGTTTGATTGAGGGGTCAGATAGCCCTTCCTCATAGAGGTCACAAGGTCATGTCAACATGCTTGTCTGTTTGGCTACATCCAACACACAAGCTTTTATACATAGGCTCCTATATTTACAGTTGTTTTTGACGACACAGTAGTGGGCAAATATGAACAAAGACAGACAATGAGAGCTAACCAGGCAATTACAGTCTATAAATCACAGTCAACCTGCAGTCATCTCACATCCTCTGAGGCCCTACAAACGACACAGTGCTACGTGCCATTATTATAAAGCTATTCAGTTCAATTAGGTTCAGTTCAGCTCAGCTTACCTCAGCTAAATTCCAATGAAATGTCATTAAATGAGGTTCTATTTAGTTCAGTTCGATATGGTTCTATTCAGGCATCACCACCAAGGATGGCACTGCGGAGAAGGACAAGGACTTCCGGGGCAAGGCCCAGAAGCAGGTCCAGTTCAACCCAGGCCAGACAGTGGCCACCTGGAGGGTAAAGATCTTCACGGACCAGGAGTTTGAGACCAGCGAGACCTTTGAGATCCAGCTGTCGGAGCCTGTCATGGCCGTGCTGGAGTACCCCGATACAGCCACTGTGGAGATAGTGGACCCTGGTGATGGTAAGAATGAACGGCCTTATCTGCAGATTGTCTGTTTGATTTGCCCTCCGACATGAAATCCTTTATGAATAGTAGACAGGCTTTAAGTCAATTGGAAAGGCTACATTCATTTACATGGATTGACACATGAAAAAATATAATTGTATCCTTCATTTAAGATTCCGAATCAGATCATGTTTATTGTTCCATTGTTGGGCAATTTGATGACAGCAGCAAATATGCATGTATCAAATAAGTACAGACTCACCTGGGCTTGTAAACTCTTCTTCTCTTGTTCTCTATGGCCTATCCTCTGTGTTTCTCCCATAAATATCCTATTAAATGACTATTCTAATTCTGAATTCTATGGTTTCTCCCTCTTTCCTCTGCAGAGTCCACGGTGTTCATCCCCCAGGCAGAGTATAAGATAGAGGAGGATATTGGGGAGCTGCTTGTGCCTGTTCGCCGCTCTGGAGACCTCAGCCAGGAACTCATGGTCGTCTGCTACACCCAGCAAGGTGAATACAGTCAAATATATCATTCAAATACATGGGTTTTTACAAAGATTAAATACATTTTTCCACATTTTGTTACATTACAACCTCAAAAATATTAATAATCTAATCAATCAACACACAATACCCCATAATTTAAAAAAAACAGATTTTTAGAATTGTAATTTAAAAAAAAAACAGAAATAGCTTATTCAGTATTCAGACCCTTTGCTATGAGACTCGAAATTGAGCTCAAGTAAATCCTGTTTCCATTGATCATCCTTGAGATGTTTCTACAACTTGATTGGAGTGCAGTTGTGGTGAATTCAATTTATTAGACATGATTTGGAAAGGCACACACCTGTCTATATAAGTTCCCACAGTAGACAGTGCATGTCAAATCAAAAACCAAGCCATGAGGTCGAAGGAACTTTCAGTAGAGCTCCAGGACAGGATTGTGTCGAAGCACAGAGCTGGGGAAGGGTACCCAAGAACACAGTGGCCTCCATCATTCTTAAATAGAAGAAGTTTGGAACCACCAAGACTGAGCAATCTGGGGAGAAGGGCCTTGGTCAGGGTGGTGACCAAGAACCCGATGGTCACTCTGAAAGATCTTCAGAGTTCCAGAAGGACAACCACCTCTGCAGCACTCCACCAATCAGGCCTTTATGGTAGAGTGGCCAGACGGAAGCCACTCCTCAGTAAAAGGCACATGACAGCCCGCTTGGAGTTGGGCAAAAGGCACCTAAAGGACTCTAAGACCATGAGAAACAAGATTCTCTGGTCTGATGAAATCAAAATTGAACTCTTTGACCTGAATGCCAAGCGTCACGTCTGGAAGAAACCTGGCACCATCAGTTGTGGGGGAAGGAGAGTAGTTTTATGTTACAATATATCTACAGTGCATTCGGAAAGCATTCAGACCCATTGACTTTTTCCACATTTTGTTATGTTACAGCCTTATTCTAAAATGGATTAAATCATTTTTTCCCCTCATCAATCTACACACAATATCCCATAATGACAAAGCAAAAACTGAAATATCACATTTACATAAGTTTTCTTACCCTTTACTCAGTACTTTGTTGAAGCACCTTTGGCAGCCATTACTGCCTCGAGTCTTCTTGGGTATGACGCTTGGCACACCTATATTTAGGGAGTTTGTCCCATTCTTCTCTGCAGATCCTCTCAAGCTCTGTCTGGTTGGATGGGGAGTGTCGCTGCACAGCTATTTTCAGATCTCTCCAGAGATGTTCGATCGGGTTCAAGTCCGGGCTCTGGCTGGGCCACTCAAGGACATTCAGAGACTTGTCCCAAAGCCACTCCTGCGGTGTCTTTGCTGTGTGCTTAGGGTCGTTGTCTTGTTGGAAGGTGAACCTTTGCCCCAGTCTGAGGTCCGGAGTGCTCTGTACTTTGCTCCGTTCATCTTTCTCTCGATCCTGACTAATCTCCCAGTCCCTGCCGCTGGAAAACATCCCCACAGCATGATGCTGCCACCACCATGCTTCACCGTAGGGCCTGTCATTCTTCTATTGACCCTTAACCATTGACCCCTGAACTCCTTTTCCCAACAGCCAGTGCAACGGGCACCATCCCCAGCACGGTCCTCTCCTACAGTGACTACATCACGCGTCCCGAGGACCACACCAGCGTGCTCCGCTTCGACAAGGACCAGAGGGAGAAGCCCTGCCGCATCATCATCATTGACGATTCGCTCTACGAGGAGGAAGAGAGCTTCAACGTGACCCTCAGCATGCCCATGGGTGGCCAGGTGGGAGCCACCTTCCCCAGTGCGAAGGTCACCATCCTGGCCGACAGCGACGATGGTGAGTGGGGTTGTTGGGCGTATGGTGGGTGGTGGCATCTCTAAGTCACCTGTTGAATACAGAGGTCAGTCAATTGTCATTAAACCCTTTTTGAAACTTGAAACCCTAGCTCAAATAGTTCAACACACAGGTTCAAGTCAACTTGAATGCTACTTGTCAATGGCAACAGACTCAATGATTCCTGACCCTTTACTATATTGACAATAAAGGAAACTCTACCAGTATCAGAATTACTTCCTATTCGACCCCCCAGTCTCTTGGGTTCAGTGAACAAGACTACACTCTTTTTTTTAAAGTGTGATCTATAACCTAAAAGGGTTCTTCGGCTGTCCCCATAGGATAACCCTTTAATAAAAAAGTTTGGTTCCGGGTAGAACTCTTTTGGGTTCCATGTAGAACCCTTCCACAGCGGGTTCTACCTAGAACCAAAAAGGTTTATCCTATGGGGACAGCAGAATAACCCTTTATGAACCCTGTTCCTCTCAGCTTTTCTCTATGATTTCCTGGGACTTCCTATTGGCCACTCCTAATGATATGACTTCCTGGGACTTCCTATGGGCCAATAATAATGATACGACTCCCTCTATGTTTGCTAAGAGGGCTTAACTGTTTCCCGAGACACTTTGATGTGCCCAGTTACAATTTACAAGTGTACAGGTGTGTGTGTGTGTGTGTGTGTGTGTGTGTGTGTGTGTGTGTGTGTGTGTGTGTGTGTGTCTTTGTCTCTGGGTTTTTGTGTGTCAGTCTCTGCCTGTGCTGTGTGTTGTGTGTCAGTGTGCACCTGTGATGCCTTAGCAACCAAGCCCTTTCATCCACATTGATTTAGGATCATTTGATCTCCCAGCAGTTGTCTAATATTCAATACAGTCGCTGAAAACACATAGAGTCGTGCAACACTATTGAACTGATAACAGGGTCATTACTTTTCACTGACGATAGACACGTATCAATAGCATTAATTTGCCTCACTCTTTGTTCTCCTGTTAGTGAGGTAGAATAAAGGAACAATTGATGCAGCCATGCCAAAAGCACTAAGGTAAAGAGGAAAGACAGGAGACTGAAAGAGAGAGAGAGAGCTGGTGCCAAACAGTAGATGAAAGGAGAGAGGAGAGGCAGGAAAGATGTGGTTAGAAGTTGGTTTATCAACAACAAAAAACAACTGTGCCACATAGGAACTACAGTAGGGCTTGTGAGAGCATGTAGACTGTAGGACTGTACAAAGCCTAGTGAAGCCTCTTTGGTGAGAGTGTTACCATCAACACCATAACTCAGAGGCCGGGTGCTGGGGATCCTCCAGCCATCATCAACACCATAACTCAGAGGCCGGGTGCTGGGGATCCTCCAGCCATCATCAACACCATAACTCAGAGGCCGGGTGCTGGGGATCCTCCAGCCCGGGTGATGCCCTTCTTTACTGTAACCACTGGTCTCTATGTGTAATCTATTCCACTTCAGGTCCACTCATGGATGGCACCATTCCCCAAAGCCACACACAGACAGACAGTGGCACACAAACACACTCAACCCAAGACAAAAGCACCTCTCCCCACATGTTTGTCTTGACTCCCCTCTCTTTGCCCTGTCCTTCCCCTCCTCCCTGCTCCCTCCTCTCGCTCTACCCCTGACTACACACTCCATCTGTTCTACAATCCTATACTTCTAGTAACAGGTGGTAGAACTGGGAAGAGAGAAAATAGAATCTAATAGAAACTCCAGTCTTAACTACACTGGACAACCCTCTGTCATGACACATAAAACAGCTCTCTGAACGGGTTTTGTTCTGAGACAGTCCTCCAACTCCACCACTCAGTGGAGCTGGGGGAAAATAGAGGGCTTCCATTTGTGTTGCAGGGGCCAAGAGGCAGGTAGGGAAACAGGGGGAAAACAGGGATTTGTGGGAGAGGAATGTCAAATGACAGGCATGTTTTTCCTCCGGCTCCTGTTTGATGGCGTTCAGCCTCCATTTCATTGTGTAGCTGTTATCTGAGATGGGGGTGATGGTTTGTTTACAACTTCAAGAACGCTCTGGAAGTAAAAAACAAAAACATATTAGGATATCATATCGACATGAATGTTCCCTCTTTTCGTTTGCATGTATGTCAAATATCACCCGTAGGCTTTAGATGAGAAAGAGGAGATGTGTTTGTTTGTTACACAGGTAAACCAAGAAGCACGTTCAACTGAGATTTTCCATTGATGATGATTGTTAATCCAGGACCAGTCTTAAAGGTCCAATGCAGCCGTTTTTATCTCAATATCAAATCATTACTGGGAAAGAATGAATTACCTCACCGTGATTGTTTTAAATTAAAATGGACAAAAATACACAAAAATAGCTTCTTAGCAAAGGGTCATTTCTCAAGCAAGAACTTTTCTATGAATGTATGGGAGTGGTCTGAGTGGGAAGGGGAAAACTGAAAATGAGCCATTACTGCTAGAGAGGTTTAGAAATCTCTTTCTTATTACCACATGGTGATGTCACCATGGAAGGCCAAAACTCCATCCCACCAAAACAGGCTGAAGTTTCAGGCGGCCTTTTCAAACAGCTCTTACACTAACAGCTATTTCACAGTATTATTCCAAACTCAAAGTGTGGAAATATATAGAAAACACAGAAAAATCATGAAAATCAGCCTTTAATCTGTGTCTGGGAAACTGCCCCTTAGTGTTCAAGTGATTTACTTTCTGAATCTGAGGCCACTCCAGTCCTCCCCATCCACTCTGACTGAATGAGTCATTTATCTCTCTTTAGTTGTCTCTCTGAGCCGTTCCTCTTCCTCTCCTCTTGCACTTCTCTCCTCCTCCTCCTCCTCTCCTTCCTCTCTCCCACCCTTCAGAGCTAATTTATTTCACTAACTGGTTTGTTCTAATGACAGACACACTCACAGTCTGGGCTACACTCCCCACCCTGTAATTTGGAGTACAATGGAAACGTTATGTCTAAGTAATCAGCGTGCATTCCCAGACATGATCTCCAGGCGACAAGAGGAGATGTCTTCTCAATGTAAAGATCCATTCCTCCATTGTGCCACAAACTTCTTGGTGGGTCCTGATATCTAAAGTGACAACACTGTGTGTGGGGGAGTGTGTGCGTTTGTGCGTGTGTGTGTGCGTGTGTGTGTGCGTGTGTGCGTGTGTGTGTGTGCGTGTGTGCGTGTGTGTGCGTGTGTGTGTGTGTGTGTGTGTGTGTGTGTGTGTGTGTGTGTGTGTGTGTGTGTGTGTGCGTGTGCGTGTGTGCGTGCGTGCAAACCCATCTCCCTGGCTGAGCAAACCTGTGGTTGGGACCCCGGCCAGCATTAGGCTTCATTGTTATTAGTCTGGCTCTTCCTTCTCAGTGATCCTTTAGGGATTGCCATTTCTCCTTCCCCCTAACCAGCCACCCCTGTTACTAAACAGTATCTCTGGTGATTGAGAGGCATTGAGAGTAAGCCAAGTTTTAGCGGGTCAGCGGTGGTTGTCTGTCTGCGGCAGTACATCTCGACCACCTCTTAAAATCCTCTTCACCTAACAGTCAGTTAAATGTGTACATACTTCCTATTCTCCATGTCCTACTTTTACTATTTTATCCAGCTATAGACTAAATAATCACGAGTGTCACAATATTGTATCTGCCCCTTATAGAAGTGGCAGAAAGCTCAATTATAGATCAACCTCATTAGTGGATGTACAGTAGACAGCAGTAGCTTGTCAGTGATGAGTCTGGCTGTTATAGAGGGGTGGACAGTAGACAGCAGTAGCTTGTCAGTGATGAGTCTGGCTGTTATAGAGGGGTGGACAGTAGACAGCAGTAGCTTGTCAGTGATGATGAGTCTGGCTGTTATAGAGGGGTGTACAGTAGACAGCAGTAGCTTGTCACTGATGATCAGTCTTGCTGTTATAGAGGGGTGTACAGTAGACAGCAGTAGCTTGTCAGTGATGATCAGTCTGGCTGTTATAGAGGGGTGTACAGTAGACAGCAGTAGCTTGTCACTGATGATCAGTCTTGCTGTTATAGAGGGGTGTACAGTAGACAGCGGTAGCTTGTCACTGATGATCAGTCTGGCTGTTATAGAGGGGTGGACAGTAGACAGCAGTAGCTTGTCAGTGATGATCAGTCTGGCTGTTATAGAGGGGTGTACAGTAGACAGCAGTAGCTTGTCACTGATGATCAGTCTTGCTGTTATAGAGGGGTGGACAGTAGACAGCGGTAGCTTGTCACTGATGATCAGTCTGGCTGTTATAGAGGGGTGGACAGTAGACAGCGGTAGCTTGTCACTGATGATCAGTCTGGCTGTTATAGAGGGGTGTACAGTAGACAGCGGTAGCTTGTCAGTGATGATCAGTCTGGCTGTTATATAGGGGTGTAGAGAGATGAATCCGCTGTGTGTTCCAAAGATATGCATTCCTTCCCTCTAGTCTATTACTCAGAGAGGGAGAGGTAGAGAGATCCTCCTGTCTGTGCTGCCTCCCCCGTCTCCTCCCTCTTATCAGTGCTACTGTCATCAGACAAGGTGGACATCCCATCCCTCTTCTCCCCCCAACTCATCCCCCTTTCACTTATCCACCATTTCTACCTGGCTTTTCAGGTGTGCACTGTAGACCTCTGGCACTGAGTTCAGACGACACTGTCTGGCCTCGATGAGGGGAGGATGATGAAGGGATGAGTGGGGTGACAGGTCTCTTCCTGGAAAGAGGGGGATGACCCCGTCAGCCGTACCAACTGTATCTGACAAGCCGAGTTCAGACCAGAAATGTGGATTATCCCATGACAGCTTCTTCCCCAAAGACATCCTTAATCAAAACCACATGCTTGTAACTTAATGTTCATATCTGTAAGATGTAGACGATAATATACTGACCTGACCTCTCTCTCTCTCTCCCCACCCTCCCCCATATCTCTCTTTCTCCCTCTAACACACAGAGCCCTCTCTGTATTTCGGAGAACTAGATTACATTGTGGATGAGAGTTCAGGCTATGTGGAGGTCAGGGTCTGGAGGACTGGCACTGACCTCTCCAAGACGGCCACAGTGACTGTCCGCTCCAGGAAGAGTGACCCCGTCTCTGCTGAAGGTCAGAAGAAGAACGTGAATGTTAGATCTATTATTCCTATCCTCTTTGTGGTGTAGCGTTTCCAGAATACAGTGCCTTGCAAAAGTATTCATCCCCCCTAGCGTTTTTCCTATTTTGTTGCATTACAACCTGTAATTTAAATGTAATGTAATGGACATACACAAAATAGTCCAAATTGGTGAAATGAAATGAAAAAAATAACTTGTTTCAAAAAATTCAAAAAAAGAATACATATATATAAAAAGGAAAAGTGGTGCGTACATATATATTCACCCCCTTTGCTACGAAGCCCCTGAAGAAGATCTGGTGCAACCAACGACTACCTTCAGAAGTCACACAATTAGTTAAATAAAGTCCACCTGTGTACAATCTAAGTGTCACATGATCTCAGCATATATACACCTGTTCTTAGTGTTCTTAGTGGTGTTGCAGGCCCCAGAGTCTGTAGCACCACCAAGCAAGCGTCACCATTAAGACCAAGGAGCTATCCAAACAGGTCAGGGATAAAGTTGTGGAGAAGTACAGATCAGGGTTGGGTTATAAAAAAAAATCTGAAACTTTGAACATCCACGGAGCACCATTAAATCCATTATTCAAAAATGGAAAGAATATGGCACTACAACAAACCTGCCAAGAGAGGGCCCTAATCAGAGAGGCAACAAAGAGACCGAAGATACAGGAGCTGCAAAGCTCCACAGCGGAGATTGGAGTATCTGTCCACTTCAAGCCGTACACTCCACAGAGCTGGGCTTTACAAAGAGTGGCCAGAAAAAAGCCATTGCTTAAAGAAAGAAATAAGCAAACACGTTTGGTGTTTGCCAAAAGGCATGTGGGAGACTCCCCAAACATATGGAAGAAGGTACTCTGGTCAGATGAGAATAGAATTTCACTTTTTGGCCATCAAGGAAAACGCTATGTCTAGCGCAAACCCAACACCTCTCATAACCCAGAGAACACGATCCCCACAGTGAAGCATGGTGGTGGCAGCATCATGCTTTGGGAATGTTTTTCATCGACAGGGACTGGGAAACTGGTCAAAATTGAAGGAATGATGGATGGCGCTAAATACAGGGAAATTCTTGAGGGAAACCTGTTTCAGTCTTCCAGAGATTTGAGACTGGGACGGAGGTTCACCTTCCAGCAGGACAATGACCCTAAGCATACTTCGTGTTTGTTTCATAATAAAAAATATTTTGTATCTTCAAAGTGGTAGGCATGTTGTGTAAATCAAATGATACAACCCCCCCCCCCCCCCCCCAAAAAAAAATAATATTTTAATTCTAGGTTGTAAGGCAACAAAATAGGAAAATGGCAAGGGGGTGAATTCTTTCGCAAGCCACTGTATGTGTCACAGCATGTACAATTCCCCTGGAGTCCCTCAATCTCTGTTTTCACATTATTCACAATCTCTCTATCAGTGTAATTACACAGAATTCTCAATCGTTCCTAATATTTCTCAAACAATCCGGTGTCATCTCTTTCTCTGTTATGGTAGTATTCCAATGCCCTTACTGACTCTCTCTCCATAAAGATACATGTGTAATGTACTATTTCTATGTTCCCCGTGTCCCCCTGCCAGCCGGCCTGGACTACGTGGGCATCAGCCGTAACCTGGACTTTGCCCCCGGGGTGACCATGCAGACATTCAGAGTGACCATCCTGGATGACCTGGGTCAGCCGGAGCTGGAGGGGCCGGAAACCTTTGACCTGGTGCTGAGGATGCCCATGAACGCTGTGCTGGGAGAGCCCAGCAAGACCATCATCACTATTAATGATACTGTTACTGACCGTGAGTTATACACACTCTGTAACACATCCCCACACATGTAGATATATAGCCCCCAGCAAGACCACCATCACTATTAATGATACTGTTACTGACCGTGAGTTATACACACTCTGTAACACATCCCCACACATATACATATATAGCCCCCACCATCACTATTAATGATACTGTCACTATGAATTATACAGACACACACACTTTTTCACACACTGTTTTAGTGTTAACCACTGTTTTAGCTCTAACATAACCACTGTTTTAGTGTTAACCACTGTTTTAGCGCTAACATAACCACTGTTTTAGTGTTAACCACTGTTTTAGCTCTAGCATAACCACTGTTTTAGTGTTAGCGTAACCACTGTTTTAGTGTTAGCATAACCACTGTTTTAGCATTAACATAACCACTGTTTTAGCGTTAACATAACCACTGTTTTAGTGTTAGCATAACCACTGTTTTAGCTCGAACATAACCACTGTTTTAGCGTTAACATAACCACTGTTTTAGCGTTAACATAACCACTGTTTTTTGGCGTTAACATAACCACTGTTTTAGTGTTAACCACTGTTTTAGCTCTAACATAACCACTGTTTTAGCGTTAACATAACCACTGTTTTAGTGTTAGCATAACCACTGTTTTAGCTCTAACATAACCACTGTTTTAGTGTTAACCACTGTTTTAGCTCTAACATAACCACTGTTTTAGCTCTAACATAACCACTGTTTTAGTGTTAACCACTGTTTTAGCTCTAACATAACCACTGTTTTAGCTCTAACATAACCACTGTTTTAGCTCTAACATAACCACTGTTTTAGCGTTAACATAACCACTGTTTTAGTGTTAGCATAACCACTGTTTTAGTGTTAGCATAACCACTGTTTTAGCTCTAACATAACCACTGTTTTAGTGTTAACCACTGTTTTAGCTCTAACATAACCACTGTTTTAGCTCTAACATAACCACTGTTTTAGTGTTAACCACTGTTTTAGCTCTAACATAACCACTGTTTTAGCGTTAACATAACCACTGTTTTAGTGTTAGCATAACCACTGTTTTAGCTCTAACATAACCACTGTTTTAGCGTTAACATAACCACTGTTTTAGTGTTAGCATAACCACTGTTTTAGCTCTAACATAACCACTGTTTTAGCGCTAACATAACCACTGTTTTAGCGCTAACATAACCACTGTTTTGGCGTTAACATAACCACTGTTTTAGCGTTAACATAACCACTGTTTTAGCGTTAACATAACCACTGTTTTAGCGTTAACCACTGTTTTAGCGTTAAACACTGTTTTAGAGTTAACATAACCAATGTTTTAGCGTTAACATAACCACTGCTTTTTAGCTTTTCTCCTTGTATGAATTGTTTGTGTTTTGTTATCCATATAAAAGTAGCTTTGAGATGATTGTCTAAGGCACATTTAGTCAGTGAGCAATGAGAAATTTAAACTATGCTCCCTATGCAGAAGCCATGAAAATGATATTGAGCTACTAGAAAACCACAGTATTGATAAGTAGTATTCTGTTCTCTTCAGAGCCTAATTCAAATCTACTTATCATTCCAGTGCCCAAGGTTCAGTTCAAGGATGCTGCCTATAAGGTGGATGAGGCGGACGGGGAGATGAAGGCCGTAGTGTATCGTAGTGGAGACATCAGTCACAGGTCTACGGTGCGCTGCTACACCCGCCAGGGCTCTGCTCAGGTCATGATGGATTATGATGAGAGGCCCAACACGGACGGGTCACTCATCACCTTCTTCCCAGGTAACCCCAGTCTCTCTCTCTCTCTGTTTCTGTCTCTCTCTCCCTCCTCTATCCTTCTCTCCCTCTTCACCCCCTCTCTCTCTCCCTTCTCTTACTCTCTCTCTCTCTCTCCCTTCCTCTCACTCCCTCTATCTCTCTCCCTCCTTCCCTAGCTCTACCCCTTCTCTCTCTCAATGTATTTTTATATGCCAACCCCCCATATCCTCATATTTCTATGTGTTAACGTTGTGTTCCCCCTGTCCGTCTGTCCCACAGGGGAGAGTGAGAAGGAGTGTGTGGTGAACCTGGTGGATGATAACCTATACGAGGAGGACGAAGAGTTCCGTCTGGTCCTGGGAACGCCCAAGAGCAAGTCACCCTTCGGAGCCTCCACAGGGGAACAGAGCGAGGCGGTGGTCACCATTACTGACGAGAAAGACAGTAAGCTTTACCCAAGGAACACGGAGAGATATCTACCACACCGAACATCGGGCTACATTGTATTGATCTATCTAACAAAGTATTACAAATTAAATGCCAAAACACTCTGTTTAATGAATTATTTGATTCAGTCTCTAGAGAGTTAGAGTCAGTAGTTTGTTCTGTTTTGTATCAGGAGTCTAACCGGATTCTCTCTCCTCAGAGCCCGTCATTCGTTTCAGTGAGATAAAGTACAGTGTACGGGAGCCCCAGATCCAGGGGGAGACAGCCGTGGTGAAGATCCCTATCCTGAGGCTAGGAGACACCTCCAAGGTCTCCCTGGTCAGGGTCCACACCAAGGATGGGTCAGCTACCTCTGGAGAGGACTACAACCCACTGTCGGAGGGTGAGTCCTACCATTAAGTTATCATATAATTTAATCATGTAACACAGACATAACTAACCCTAACGTCCGGAGAGGACTACAACCTGCTGTCGGAGGGTGAGTCCTACCATTAAGTTATCATATAATTTAATCATGTAACACAGACATAACTAACCCTAACGTCCGGAGAGGACTACAACCTGCTGTCGGAGGGTGAGTCCTACCATTAAGTTATCATATAATTTAATCATGTAACACAGACATAACTAACCCTAACGTCCGGAGAGGACTACAACCTGCTGTCGGAGGGTGAGTCCTACCATTAAGTTATCATATAATTTAATCATGTAACACAGACATAACTAACCCTAACGTCCGGAGAGGACTACAACCTGCTGTCGGAGGGTGAGTCCTACCATTAAGTTATCATATAGTTTAATCATGTAACACAGACATAACTAACCCTAACGTCCGGAGAGGACTACAACCTGCTGTCGGAGGGTGAGTCCTACCATTAAGTTATCATATAATTTAATCATGTAACACAGACATAACTAACCCTAACGTCCGGAGAGGACTACAACCTGCTGTCGGAGGGTGAGTCCTACCATTAAGTTATCATATAATTTAATCATGTAACACAGACATAACTAACCTTAACGTCCGGAGAGGACTACAACCTGCTGTCGGAGGGTGAGTCCTACCATTAAGTTATCATATAATTTAATCATGTAACACAGACATAACTAACCCTAACGTCCGGAGAGGACTACAACCTGCTGTCGGAGGGTGAGTCCTACCATTAAGTTATCATATAATTTAATCATGTAACACAGACATAACTAACCCTAACGTCCGGAGAGGACTACAACCTGCTGTCGGAGGGTGAGTCCTACCATTAAGTTATCATATAATTTAATCATGTAACACAGACATAACTAACCCTAACGTCCGGAGAGGACTACAACCTGCTGTCGGAGGGTGAGTCCTACCATTAAGTTATCATATAATTTAATCATGTAACACAGACATAACTAACCCTAACGTCCGGAGAGGACTACAACCTGCTGTCGGAGGGTGAGTCCTACCATTAAGTTATCATATAATTTAATCATGTAACACAGACATAACTAACCCTAACGTCCGGAGAGGACTACAACCTGCTGTCGGAGGGTGAGTCCTACCATTAAGTTATCATATAGTTTAATCATGTAACACAGACATAACTAACCCTAACGTCCGGAGAGGACTACAACCTGCTGTCGGAGGGTGAGTCCTACCATTAAGTTATCATATAATTTAATCATGTAACACAGACATAACTAACCCTAACGTCCGGAGAGGACTACAACCTGCTGTCGGAGGGTGAGTCCTACCATTAAGTTATCATATAATTTAATCATGTAACACAGACATAACTAACCTTAACGTCCGGAGAGGACTACAACCTGCTGTCGGAGGGTGAGTCCTACCATTAAGTTATCATATAATTTAATCATGTAACACAGACATAACTAACCCTAACGTCCGGAGAGGACTACAACCTGCTGTCGGAGGGTGAGTCCTACCATTAAGTTATCATATAATTTAATCATGTAACACAGACATAACTAACCCTAACGTCCGGAGAGGACTACAACCTGCTGTCGGAGGGTGAGTCCTACCATTAAGTTATCATATAATTTAATCATGTAACACAGACATAACTAACCCTAACGTCCGGAGAGGACTACAACCTGCTGTCGGAGGGTGAGTCCTACCATTAAGTTATCATATAGTTTAATCATGTAACACAGACATAACTAACCCTAACGTCCGGAGAGGACTACAACCTGCTGTCGGAGGGTGAGTCCTACTATTAAGTTATCATATAATTTAATCATGTAACACAGACATAACTAACCCTAACGTCCAGAGAGGACTACAACCTGCTGTCGGAGGGTGAGTCCTACTATTAAGTTATCATATAATTTAATCATGTAACACAGACATAACTAACCCTAACGTCCAGAGAGGACTACAACCTGCTGTCGGAGGGTGAGTCCTACCATTAAGTTATCATATAATTTAATCATGTAACACAGACATAACTAACCCTAACGTCCAGAGAGGACTACAACCTGCTGTCGGAGGGTGAGTCCTACCATTAAGTTATCATATAATTTAATCATGTAACACAGACATAACTAACCTTAACGTCCGGAGAGGACTACAACCTGCTGTCGGAGGGTGAGTCCTACCATTAAGTTATCATATAGTTTAATCATGTAACACAGACATAACTAACCTTAACGTCCGGAGAGGACTACAACCTGCTGTCGGAGGGTGAGTCCTACCATTAAGTTATCATATAGTTTAATCATGTAACACAGACATAACTAACCCTAACGTCCGGAGAGGACTACAACCTGCTGTCGGAGGGTGAGTCCTACCATTAAGTTATCATATAGTTTAATCATGTAACACAGACATAACTAACCTTAACGTCCGGAGAGGACTACAACCTGCTGTCGGAGGGTGAGTACACATACAGGAACTGTAGTCTATGTTCCATTATCCACTCTAACATCCTTCTTAGATTGTCCAAAACATTGCTTCATTCTAAGTGGGATGCTAGTATGGGCGTTAGAACAGAACCATATGAGAGAAGGGCCTTACCACAGTAACAGAATGATGCTGAGACTCAGATTTGACGCTTTAAAATGGATGTCAAAGAAAAAAACAATGATTGCAAAGTAAAATAAACCATACGACTCTATGCACAAGGACGACATTTAACAATGTCCACTGAACATTTGACAAAAACACATTTAGTTGAAGAAACAGCACATACCGTCATTCTGTTACCAAACTTTGCATCTGCACTGTTCTTCAAGTAAGTTAGTTTTTTTGTGAAATTTTCAGTGTAAATTGTTAAAAGTAGTCATTGTCAGAGTGTTGTATGGTTTGTTTAACTTTGCAATGATATGTTTCCTGTTTGACATACATTTTAAATTCTCAGCATTAATCTGTTTTCTGTCACCGTAGGATTGCCCCTATACATTGTTGTCATACTGTGATGGGCATCGTCGTGTATAACCCATTCACACCAAAAACGACCTGATACATTTTTAATAGAGATCCTTATTAAGCTCTTGTTTAACCTTGTGTGTGTCTCTCAAGATGTGGAGTTCAAGGAGGGTGAGACAGAACACTTTGTGGAGGTGCAGATCCTGTATGACGGCCAGAGAGAGATGAGAGAAGCCTTCGTCGTCCACATGAAACCTGATGAGTACATGGTCGCAGAGATGCAGGTAAGACTGAGGGCATGGGATCACACGCACGCACGCACGCACGCACACACTTTATGCATTTATTTAACCCTTATTTTACCAGGTCAGTTGACTGAGAACACATTCTCATTTACAGCAACGACCTGGGTAATAGTTACAGGTGAGATGAATGTGCCAATTGGAAGCTGGGGATGATTAGGTGACCATGATGGTATGAGGGCCAGATTGGGAATTTAGCCAGGACACCAGGGTTAACACCCCTACTCTTACGATAAATGCCATGGGATCTTTAGTGACCACAGAGAGTCAGGACACGGTTTAACGTCCCATCCGAAAGATGGCACCCTACACAGGGCAATGTCCCCAATCATTGCCCTGGGGCATTGGGATCTTCTTCATTTTAGACCAGAGGAAAAAGTGCCTCCTACTGGCCCTCCAACACCACTTCCAGCAGAATCTGGTCTCCCATCCAGGACCAACCCTTCTTAGCTTCAGAGGCAAGCCAGCAGTGAGATGCAGGGTGGTATGCTGCTGACACCCACCTAGATCACCCACCGAGACACACACACACCATATAAATACCCTCAGCAGGTCTCAGGGCATGCACACACACACTTGAATACACAAATAGCCAGGCAGCAGCTGCCACTGTCAGCGGCCCCAGCACCCAAATCACCAGCTATTATAAAACGACATCCTGGTTGAGTCCATGCTATGAGAATGTCCCTCAAGTCAACCCACAGAGCAGTGTGACCTACAAACACAGCTATGTGGCATCCCAGACATGTACTGTACCATACCACTAACCTGACACAAATAATGCTAGAGGTATACGCTCACTTTAACTCTCTTTTCTCCTTTGGTGTTACAAATATGCTGTTCTAAGGAGGACTCCACCTTCTCAAACGTCCAAGTTTACAATGTAGAACACCATAATGTGTACTATACCCATGGAATGGTGTTTTGAATCTCTCTCTCCCGTTCATCAGATGAGTAAGGCAATTGTGTACATTGAGGAGATGGACAGCGTGGCAGACGTCACCTTCCCGGCTGTGCCTACTGTGGTGTCCCTGCTAATGTACGATGACACGGCCCGCGCCAGGGACAACCCTCACCCCTCTACTGGCTACCCCATCGTCTGTGTGACGGTGAGTGGTGGCCACTGGGCCTAGACACAAACACACGCAGAATGCAACCCCCTAGACACACAGACACACACACCTTATATCCAGGTGTTTAAACATGTAAAGCTAAGCTAGCGACAAGGCAGGAATACTTTCATCCAGTCCAGAAAGCCGAGGCTTCAAACTGAAGGTCTTTGTGTTTCATGGTTTCAAAACCTGTTGTTTAAGTGGAAAATCAAAATGCTTTCTCCAGTTCTGACTAAATCCTAAACATGAGACCCTTTCACCGGCATAACAAATGTACACGTGTCTTCTCAAATACATATTACCGATATACCATTGCATATAGCCTCGTAAAGCGCGGTTTACAAGACGACTGTGTATCGTCCTATTACATATGCCATAATCTCACGTATCTGTGGCCCCTCCCTCACCTGCAGGCCTGCAACCCCAAATACCACGACTTTGACAAGACGGGCTCCATCTGCACGGCGGAGAGCATCAACGACACCCTGACCCAGTACCGCTGGCTGGTCAGCGCCCCCAGCGGGTCGGACGGGGTCACCTCGCCCCTGAGAGAGGTGGACACCAACACCTTCTTCACCAACACTAAGTCCATCACCCTGGACTCCATCTACTTCCAGGCTGGGTCGAGAGTCCAGTGTGCTGCCCGGGCGTTCAATACGAACGGGGATGCTGGTCTGGAGCTGTCCAGTCCCATCATGGTGGTCAGCAGGGAGGAGGGTGAGTGGAGACTGGGAGGGGGAGGGGGGTGACTTCAGAGTTCAGTGACATCAACCGTCATGACTGTTGATGACATTTGTTATATGTCCTTATTAGGACAGAGTTACGTAGGCCTTGCGATGGAGAGTTCAAGGATGATTGTCTATCCGACAATAATATGTCTCGTGTGTCTGTGTAGGTCTGTGTCAACCACGTATCTCTGGCACGGTGGGAGCTGAGCCCTTCTCTGCTAAGATCCGCTACACCGGCCCTGACGACCCTGACTTCCCCAACCTCATCAAACTCACTGTCAACATGCCGCACATGGACGGTGAGTAACAGGCTCTGTCATGTCCTTACCTACTGGTCTAGAGTCAGTTTGATTGTTTAGCTAACGATCGATGACAATAGGACTGAGGTAGAAAGAACTGATTCAAGATCAGTTGTCAATGGTAAAAAGTTACCAGATCATTAAAAGATTTATAAATGTTGCAATGGATTGATGATGTATTGAAACCGTCTCTCTCTCACCCCTCTTCTCCTCAGGCATGTTACCGGTCATCTCTACTCGGCCCCTGTCCAACTTCGAGCTGACCCTGTCTCCGGACGGCACGCGCGTGGGTAACCACCGCTGCTCCAACCTACTGGACTTCAACGAGATCCAGACGGGCCACGGCTTCATCACCGACGCCACCAAGAACCCTGAGATCATCGGCGAGACATCGCCCTACCAGTACAGCGCCGACATGCGCTCCACCAACAGCCTGAGATTCTACAGGAACCTGAATCTGGAGGCTTGTCTGTGGGAGTTTAATAGTTACTACGACATGTCTGAGCTGCTCACCACCTGTGGAGGTTCTATCGGGACAGATGGACAGGTACTGAGAGAGACATACACACATATGCACTGATGCAAAAACACACACACACACACACAAACTGACAAGTCTGCTGTCGTAGTTTTTTCAGTAATCTGTCAAGTTGAAAGTAGACATTTTGAAATTCCCCCTGTGTTAAATTCCCTCTATGTGACCTTTCATGCTTGAATGCTCTGAAGTGTTCCTATCCTTCTGTTTTGTACTGTGGTATATGCTGATCCAGGTACAGTTGAAGGTGACCCTGACTATGTATCGCTGTGTTGCTCTTCCTCTAGGTGCTGAACCTGGTCCAGTCCTATGTGACTCTGCGTGTGCCTCTCTATGTGTCCTACGTCTTCCACTCCCCCGTCGCTGTGGGAGGATGGCAGCACTTTGACCTGCAGTCAGAGCTCAAGCTCACCTTTGTGTACGACACCGCCATCTTGTGGCAGGACGGAATCGGCAGCCCTCCGGAGGCTGAACTACAAGGTACAGCCAATTCGGCCCACTGTTGGCTATTTTAAGTACTAAAGTGAGGTGGATGACTTGCAGTATTACTCTGTTAATACCTGTATAATTAATAGTCTGCAGGCACATTTGATTAGAATCTCCGAGCTGATGAGGTGAACATCTGTCAATGTGCCCTTGAGCAAGGCACTTACCCCTAATTGCTCCTGTAAGTCACTCTGGATAAGAGTGTCTGCTAAATTACTAAAATGTAAATAGTGTCATATGCATTATTTCACCAGTGAATGATAGAGGTGGACAATAACCCTTGTTTGATGTAACTGTGTCCCTATAGGATCCATGTACCCCACCAGCATGAGGATCAACGAGGAGGGACGTCTGGTGGTCAACTTCAAGACTGAGGCCCGCTTCAGAGGACAGTTTGTCATGTCCCACCCAGGTATTACGCATGCACGCACGCACACACACACACACACACACACACACACACACACACACACACACACACACACACACACACACACACACACACACACACACACACACACACACACACACACACACACACACACACACACACACACACACACACACACACACACGATAGGGTGATTGTATAGCTTTCTCTCCTATTGGGTTACACTGTGACCCAGATCCTGTACCGCTATTAGAATGGAACCGTCCTTAAGGGTTGTTCTGCCAAATGTCAACATGACATTACCCCTTTCAGTAAGAATAAAACTACCGTCAACAACGTCAAATGTGTAAACCTTACAACGAGGTGCGACATACAGTCTACAGTACAACGCCGGTCTTAGGATGTTGTGTTCATGTATGCCCTTTGTCAGACACATCAAGCAAAGAAACGCTCAACAGAAGTGTACGTGTGAGACTAAAGAGAGGATTGACTGTGTGTTTCCAGGAACCACTCTGTCGTCCATGGTGATGTGTGCTGACCTCTCTGGCCTAACCTTCACCCTGGCCCTGATCAGGACTGAGCCCACCTACAACCAGCCCATGCAGCAGTGGAGCTTCGTCTCTGACTTCGCTGTGAGCTGCCATCTTGATCATTGTCTGTCTTAGAGGTAGACTCAGCGATATGACGTGGCCACGAGCTGCACCGTAGATATTGCGATGAGCGAGAGACAAGACTTCACTGTCACACACAGTATCTGCTTATGTGCACCGGTTTAATTCACGCTGTCAGAGCGTGGTAGATACAGGACCAAAACAGCACAGCGCTCTTAGTTGTTGAGGAAATGGACCCACTATGCTGTTTACTTTGTGTACCTACGTCATATCGCTGAGTCTACCTTTAACTTTGTATTCTTAGTGTTTGTGCTGAAGCAAACTGGTAGATGGTAATGACAGAAGACTAGGGTTAGCTTTAGCAGCACGTACAGTATGGATACCAGACCAGCAGTAACTACCTTAAATGGTTGGTTTGTTTTAAAGTTGTTTTAATGATGTCGTCTGTAGGTGCGGGACTACTCTGGCACGTACACAGTGAAGATGATCCCCTGCAGTGCCTCTCCCAATGGGGAGTTCAGCATTCCCCCTGTGTGTCACCCACGAGAACCCCTCACCTTCCACATGGACATCCGCTTCCAGCAGGTCACCACCACCACCACTGCATACCCACAGTCTCTGGCAGACTAGCATACCCAAGACGCTAGAATCAAGAGGAAACTTTGTCATTCACCAATGCTGATTTGTCTTGGTGTTGTATGAGGCTAAAAAGATAATAGTAGCACATACTTATTGATTAAATACATTGAACCAAACGTTTAAATCTTATTAACTCTCTTGGTGCCTGTGTTTGACCTTTGCCCTCTGACCACCCCAGGTGAGTGACCCGGTGGCAGCTGAGTTCAGTCTGAACACCCAGATGTTCCTGCTGTCCAAGAGGGAGCTGTGGCTGTCAGACGGATCCATGGGCTTCGGAGAGAGCACCGACACAGCCTTCTCAGAGGGTACTGGACTACTACTGACACCTAGTGGACACTCTAGGAACCATTTGTCAATATATAGATAGATACACCACTAGTCAACACATAGATATATACAACACTAGTCAACATTTAGATATATACACCACTAGTCAACATATAGATAGATAGATACACCACTAGTCAACATATAGATATGTACACCACTAGTGTCGTGACGTTGTATTAGTTAATGTGACGACTGTTGTTCATCGAATTATTAAAAGTTTCTAATTGCGTGATTAACTGAATCAAGTAATTATTAACTCATTAACCTGGGGCACCATGGGAAAACTAGTTTTTATTGAGTTTCTATTTCCCAAATTATCTCAAAGAATATCAGAATATCGATTTTACAACAGCCGCTAATTAAACAGTTACCTCTACCAATCTCGTTCTGAACGTTGTATAGCCCGTGAATCTGCACGGACCCGGGTCTCACCAATGAGTTCCTACCACACCAATATTAGTTGAATATTTATTTCCTAGAAAGCTAAAATGATGATTAAAGATACACATAGACAAAACACATTATAGGCTATTGATTAGAACTTAGTATAACGGGCCAACACACTATGGCACGTGTTGCCCACAATGGGGATTTCAAAGAGAGAGAGAAAAAAGAAAGTACACGAGAGAAATACAGTGCCTTGCGAAAGTATTCGGCCCCCTTGAACTTTGCGACCTTTTGACACATTTCAGGCTTCAAACATAAAGATATAAAACTGTATTTTTTTGTGAAGAATCAACAACAAGTGGGACACAATCATGAAGTGGAACGACATTTATTGGATATTTCAAACTTTTTTAACAAATCAAAAACTGAAAAATTGGGCGTGCAAAATTATTCAGCCCCCTTAAGTTAATACTTTGTAGCGCCACCTTTTGCTGCGATTACAGCTGTAAGTCGCTTGGGGTATGTCTCTATCAGTTTTGCACATCGAGAGACTGACATTTTTTCCCATTCCTCCTTGCAAAACAGCTCGAGCTCAGTGAGGTTGGATGGAGAGCATTTGTGAACAGCAGTTTTCAGTTCTTTCCACAGATTCTCGATTGGATTCAGGTCTGGACTTTGACTTGGCCATTCTAACACCTGGATATGTTTATTTTTGAACCATTCCATTGTAGATTTTGCTTTATGTTTTGGATCATTGTCTTGTTGGAAGACAAATCTCCGTCCCAGTCTCAGGTCTTTTGCAGACTCCATCAGGTTTTCTTCCAGAATGGTCCTGTGTTTGGCTCCATCCATCTTCCCATCAATTTTAACCATCTTCCCTGTCCCTGCTGAAGAAAAGCATGCCCAAACCATGATGCTGCCACCACCATGTTTGACAGTGGGGATGGTGTGTTCAGCTGTGTTGCTTTTACGCCAAACATAACGTTTTGCATTGTTGCCAAAAAGTTCAATTTTGGTTTCATCTGACCAGAGCACCTTCTTCCACATGTTTGGTGTGTCTCCCAGGTGGCTTGTGGCAAACTTTAAACGACACTTTTTATGGATATCTTTAAGAAATGGCTTTCTTCTTGCCACTCTTCCATAAAGGCCAGATTTGTGCAATATACGACTGATTGTTGTCCTATGGACAGAGTCTCCCACCTCAGCTGCAGTTCATCCAGAGTGATCATGGGCCTCTTGGCTGCATCTCTGATCAGTCTTCTCCTTGTATGAGCTGAAAGTTTAGAGGGACGGCCAGGTCTTGGTAGATGCACTGCAATGCAGTGGTCTGATACTCCTTCCATTTCAATATTATCGCTTGCACAGTGCTCCTTGGGATGTTTAAAGCTTGGGAAATCTTTTTGTATCCAAATCCGGCTTTAAACTTCTTCGCAACAGTATCTTGGACCTGCCTGGTGTGTTCCTTGTTCTTCATGATGCTCTCTGCGCTTTTAACGGACCTCTGAGACTATCACAGTGCAGGTGCATTTATACGGAGACTTGATTACACACAGGTGGATTGTATTTATCATCATTAGTCATTTAGGTCAACATTGGATGATTCAGAGATCCTCACTGAACTTCTGGAGAGAGTTTGCTGCACTGAAAGTAAAGGGGCTGAATAATTTTGCACATGGGTCAGAATATAATGATGTAATTACGTGGGGAAGTTCTCTGTGGATTCTCCACGTGGACCGTTCAGGCTGCTCAATGATGCACTTCTCCGGTGCACCTCTCTGGTCGTCCTCACGATGTCAGGGTCCTTTTGGCTTAGGAGTCTGTTCCCTCACCCTTGCTCTGGATGGGGTCTTCTGAGGACAGACAGCTCTGTAGCTCAGAGCTCACAGCATTGGAATGAAACCGTTTAGATACCACGATTCGATGGAATTGGACGCTAGCTGGTCCGGCTTGAATTCACCCGCTTAGACACAGCTACTTATCCGTAGCTTGGGAAGAAAAATATTTATTTGTCTTCAAACTTGTGTTGCGTTGACTTTTTAGACCTTGGCTGCAGCTTGGGTCACGTAGTCCTATCTGTAAATTCTTTACTCACAGGTTTTATACCCTTGGGTCAGAAGTGGGCTTAACCGCCTTTAGGGCAATTCTCTGGGCGTACCAAGTTATGAGGCAAGGTCTAGATATTACTCAAATCCAATTTTAGACAACTAACTTCACATTTCATCTTTACCAAAACATTCCTTTTGATTTGGACATTTTCCACACAACGTACAATGTATAAACATCAAACATATACTAGGAAAACTCTTCACGTTACAATGTTTTCATAATAACGTTATCTATTAACCCATCTATTAACCTAATAACAAAACAAAAATGACATACATTTTCATATTCCATCTATCGTCACAACCACCATTGTGGCTGACGGAAATCATTGTTCCAAAGTCCCTTTATTTCATGTTTAATGTTCTGAGGCTGGTTCTCCATAGTAACAGGACAAAGGAATTTGTCTGTGGCCTGAGATTTACCAGGGGTGTGAGGGGTCATAAAACCCCCACATCTTCAGACCCCTAGATCTCTCCCCCTCTGTTGGGGTTGAGAGATAATCTGTATGGTTGTGGTCTCCTGTAACCTGACCTGATCAGGACAGTCATGACACTAGTCAACATATAGATATATACACCACCAGTCAACATATAGATAGATACACCATTAGTCAACATACCTGCTCTTTCCATGACATAGACTGCACAGGTGAATCCAGGTGAAAGCTATGATCCCTTATAGATGTCACTTGTTAAATCCACTCAGTGTAGATGAAGGAGAGGAGACAGGTTAAATAAGGATATTTAAGCATTGAGATAATTGACACATGGATTGTGTATAAGTGCCATTCAGAGGGTGAATGGGCAAGACAAAATATTGAAGTGCCTTTGAACGGGGTATGGTAGTATGTGCCAGGCGCACCGGTTTGAGTGTCAACAACTGCAACACTGCTGGGATTTTTCACGCTCAATAGTTTGTGCATCAAGAATGGTCCACCACCAAAAGGACCTCCAGCCAACTTGACACAGCTGTGGGAAGCACTGGAGTCAACATGGGTCAGCATCCCTGTGGAACACTTTGGACACCTTGTAGAGTCCATACACCTGACAAATTGAGGCTGTTCTGAGGGCAAAAGGGGTGCAACTCAATATTAGAAAGGTGTTCCTAATGTTTTGTCCACTCAGTGTACATTATTAGCTGTTTTATCTTATAGAACTCACACAGCTTTCTGTCTAACTGCTTTCTGAGTTTGAATGTAAAGATAATATTTAACAGTCTAATAACCATTTAATGAAGCTTTCAGTGCTTGTTGAAGTGTCACAGAGCAATGGGACACCACCCTCCTCTAATCTCTCCCTCCATCCCCCTCTCCAGGCTCCTCTATCTACGGCCGTGTGATGGTGGACCCAGTCCAGAACCTGGGTGACTCCTTCTCCTGCAGTATAGAGAAGGTGTTCCTGTGTACAGGAGCTGACGGTTACGTCCCCAAGTACAACCCCACCAACAAGGAGTATGGCTGCCTGGCCGACGCACCTTCACTGCTCTACAGATTCAAGATCCTGGTGCGTACGGCAATCACTTAACACATGATGCCTCCACTCAGGGGGAGATTCCTCTGGAGTTTTGTTATGGTCACTTTGAATGCAGTTTGGTCAGTTTTGCTATATTTATTAATTCATTCACAAGTCATTTCTTGCTTCAACCATCTACAACCATTTGTGTTCTTGACATCTCAGTACAGGTGAGCCATGCTGCTGTTAGGCTGTTGAAATACACAGACGATCTTATCCAGAGCGACTTACAGGAGCTATTATGGTTAAGTGCCTTGCTCAAGGGCACGTCGACAGATTTTTCACCTAGTCAGCCACGGTATTCGAACCAGTTACCTTTTGAATGCTGGCCCAAATGCTCTTAACCACTAAGCTACCTCTAATCCATAGACATCCTATACAATATTTCTAAGTTAGGTTCTATCTGTAATGATTTCAGTGGTCTAACCTGTGTGTGTGTTTTCCTCCTCAGGACAAGGCTCAGCCAGAGACCCAGGCCACAGCGTTTGGAGATGTGTTGTTTGGTGCCACTCTGGCCCTGGACACTCCTGGAGGCCTGCCTCTGGTCAGACAGCCTGGTTCAGACGGATTCGCCCTGTCCTCCTCACCTCTCTTCCAGGTCAGCTGACACACACGCGCACGCACCCCCAACCCAGGTATCTTTTGGTTATCACCACGGCAACAGCTTCCAGGAACGACACAATATTTACATCTGGTCTGTAAACTGGGTACCAATGGGAAAATAGTCTCTGTATGGTTTCTGAAATCTGAGTTTGATTACTAGCACAAAAAAACACACACATTTTGTTTGAAATCACACTGAAAGGTATAGGCCAAAGTCTTTATCACTAACCTCAAGCTCCACTGTGTCTGGATGTTCCAGGTGGCTGCAGGTCGGGAGTGGTTCATCCACACCATCTACACTGTCCGCTCCCGAGACAACGCCAACCGTGGCATCGGCAAGCGCAGCCTGGAGTACCACCACAGCCTGTCGTCCGTGGCCGACCCTCAGCCCGACCTCCACACCTCCTCCCTGGGTCGCTACCGTCGTGCCGCCCCCGTTCCGGACCTGGCCCAGGACATCGGCACCGACAACAATCGGGGAACTAACATCCAGCACATCGCTCTGGACCGCACGGACCGCCTGGTGGTGAGCCAGCGCCAGCCATGGGGTGGACGTGACCAGGCTGGGTCGGACCGCGACTCACCCTTCCTGGAGCGCCCCCTCCTGGAGAGCTCCGGCAGGGAGCCTGTGGACACCTCCACCCTGCCCATGCTGGTAGGCCTAGCCGGGTTGATCCTTCTCACCTGCCTGGTGGCCATGGTGGTTATTCTGCTGGTGCGGCGCAAGAGGAAGAACCAGAAGAAGAGCCAGTTCCCTCCCTACTCCACCTCGTCGTGCTCGGCCTACAGCGGAGGGAGTGGAAACAGCAGAGAGGGCATGATGGGTACTGGGAGCAGCAGCTTGGACAGCTCTGAGGTCTAGGCTCATGACTAGAGACAGCCCTCCTACCAACACCATCCCGTCCCTGTGGCCTTCTGATAAGACATTGACAGTTGTCAACGGTTCCACCCTCTACCACTGCGGTGCCGTCTAATGGCTCTATCCAATCCTTACCGCTGAAGCGTTATAGACTGCGTGATAAAAATGCAAAGGTAATTTCCGATTGAGCCGACATATGCGGCGTTTACCGTGAATACAGTCTCCGCTAACTCGGGAACACTGGCTTTCAATTTCAATTGCGCTGTAACACTTGAACTTCAGCAATACGGATTGAATAGAGCCCTAAAACAGGGCTAACCCTGCCTTCTGCTAGCACAGCCAGTTCGTGGGACAGTTGATGTCAGTTGATGTGTGTTGTAGGCCTATAACCAGAGTATGAATGCATGCATGGCTGGCCAAGCCTGGAGAGAAAGTCATGTGAGGATCCATGAACCCTCAATGAAGTGTTTTCACCCCTTTTCCTGTGGTACAACATGGGTTTTAGTCCCCCTCAACAACCCAATTGACAGAAGTCCATTCAGGTATGCTTTAGTTCATGTGTCAAATATTAGGAGTCCCCGAGGGCTGATGTTGTGGAGAATACCCCTTCCAACTATGCTAACTGCCATAGATGAACATCCCAATTCAATCCTAAAACAGTAATGGCATCTCCAGAAGGTAAAAGCAACTAAATGTCCCCCTTGATAGTGCAGAGCAGCTTTGAGACTATTCTGTCCTGTTTTTCTTAAGAGAACTAGCCTATCATGTTATTTTTGTCGTCGGTCGTTCAATCCGTGTCCACTAATATTTGTTTTTTTGAGTGCGAGTTAGAGAGCCAAGTGGGTCGAATGTTGGGTTGTCGGTCCGGTCGAGGCTGGCTGTATCAAACGTGATAAATGTGTGTATTTTCTAATATTGATTGATGCACTGCTATGCTTTACAAGGCCCTCGGTAGTCAGCAGGTGAGCCCACTGCAGCAGAGCACAGACATGGTGCTATTCAATGGGATTGTGACGTTGTCCATTTTAGTCATTCAAGTGCATAAACTATTCATTCAGAATGTTTTTATACATTTTTGTTTCAGGTGAGGTAAAAAAAAAAAAAGTGTTAATAGTATGTGCATATTTTTAACTCTTATAAGTCTGTGTACATACCTGCATGTATAGGATGTTCAAAGTCAACACAGGACAATGCAAACAAGAAAGGTATCAATTATCATACCCTGGTGCAGCTTGAAGAATATGTTAACCCCACATTTGATGCAGTTTCTCAACTGAAGAATGTGACTATCTCGATCTTATGCAAGTGACAGTATAAGTTAATAGGTGCCAACTAGTTACGGTATAGAAATGTGTCTCTGACCAATTTAGATCAAATTGGTGACTTATCAATTTTGTGATAATTTCAATCAATTGTTTGATGTCCTCCAACTTTAACTGCCAAATACAAATGTACTTTTCTGAATGATTTTGGTCCTAGTCTTCACTCAGACTGCTTGTGAACGTCCACTGCTCTTTGTGTGAAAAGCTTTGCACAAATATTCAACAGAAGTACATATTTTTTTGCATAAGAATAGACTTATTTAAAAAAGGGGAAATTTATTAGTGACACGTTCCAAAAATACATTTTCAACAATGTAGGTCGGTAACATAACAGAGTGGGAGGGGGGATAGATACAGGTATCGGTATAATCAATGGAATGTGATAACAAAACCAACAGGCATAAATACATTTCTCGTCACCTCAAGTACTAGTAAAAAAGGGTAGAAAACGAAAACAACAAAAAGAAAATTCAACTAAATCAGCGCAGCCTCAGTATGTCAGTTAGTCCCTACTAGCAGGCCTGTGAATAGAAGGAATACAATAGGGAAAGGGGGATACCTAGTCAGTTGTATAACTGAAATGTGTCTTCCGCATTTAACCCAACCCCTCTGAATCAGAGAGGTGCGGGGGGCTGCCTTAAATCGACACTAAGAACATAGGTTCCCTCCTGGAATCTTCTAGATAGAATGACACGCTATAGTGAAGAAAAATTCAGTCCTCTTGGGTTTTATACAGTAAATCATCATCATGTATCACCACGGTAACCCGTACAAAACAAACAGACGCTACGACTACTATACTGCTGTCTGCCGCTGCCCTCATTCTGACCACCACCGCCTCACAGCTTTAGCTTTTTCCTGCGGCCTCCTCGCGGGTCTGGGGTCCCTTCTCCCTTACGCTTCTGAGCCTGAGGAAGTGTGGGATGAAGAGGAAGACAGAAAAGGAGTGTCAGCTCAAATGATCATAAAAATCGTCACTTCATACAATAACGTCTGCTTACAATGGAATATTGGTTTAGACAAGACTATATAGTGGAAAAGAACATTGTGTGATATTGTTAGTGCCGTGTGTGTCTTCCTGCACAATGCACAGAGATAGAGGACTGCATGACCAGAGAATTCAGTGATGGACAGGAAGTGGAGCGTTGTGATCTTACAGAAGACTGACTCCGTGGTCCTTTCTTCTTCTTCTCTGCCTTCTCCCTCTCCTCCAGCTCCATGTTCTCTCGTTCAATCAGGGTGATCAGGGTGTTGCATCGCCTCTGGAGCTCCTACACACACAAGTATACAACCACAACATGTGTAATGTTTTGAATCAATGGTTATCATGTTACTGAAGAAGTAAAGACACATCTCCATCTACAGGTTGTACTCTATTGATTCTACAACAAGGTTGTACTTAATTCCACTGTCGGCCCGGGGCCACTCCACTCACCATGGCGGTCCTGGACTTGAGGAACCAGTCGAAGCGAAACTGGGGCGAGTTGCGGATGCACTGGCGCAGCTCGTCATAGACCGACTCCTTTTCGAAGCCCAACTTGTGCAGCATGCAAATGAGGAAGCGGTCCTCCTCCTCCGTGTAGTTCTTCCCCTTGTTGGTGCCGTACGAGATCCTCAACTGGTGGAACGGCGCCTTGTAGCGACCAATCTACAACGAGGGAGAGAAAAGATGTCCTTCAGGGTGTATGGTAAGCCTCTGGTAGACATGATCAGACACCAGCTCCAGACACATTCCTTCCGAAGGGTTGGGAGGGCCCAGACACATTCCTTCGTAAGGGTTGGGAGGGCCCAGACACATTCCTTCAGAAGGGTTGGGAGGGCCCAGACACATTCCTTCGTAAGGGTTGGGAGGGCCCAGACACATTCCTTCAGAAGGGTTGGGAGGGCCCAGACACATTCCTTCAGAAGGGTTGGGAGGGCCCAGACACATTCCTTCAGAAGGGTTGGGAGGGCCCAGACACATTCCTTCGTAAGGGTTGGGAGGGCCCAGACACATTCCTTCGTAAGGGTTGGGAGGGCCCAGACACATTCCTTCAGAAGGGTTGGGAGGGCCCAGACACATTCCTTCGTAAGGGTTGGGAGGGCCCAGACACATTCCTTCCGAAGGGTTGGGAGGGCCCAGACACATTCCTTCAGAAGGGTTGGGAGGGCCCAGACACATTCCTTCGTAAGGGTTGGGAGGGCCCAGACACATTCCTTCAGAAGGGTTGGGAGGGCCCAAACACATTCCTTCAGAAGGGTTGGGAGGGCCCAAACACATTCCTTCAGAAGGGTTGGAGGGGCCCAGACACATTCCATACACATTCCACTCCTTGGGAGTGCCCAGAGGTTTTCACAACTATATCAATCATCTGATCAAAATAAAAGGTCTTGGCTCCCCAATGTTGTTCTTGTTAATGATGACCTCACTTAAATGGCTTACCTTTGTGTCCAGTGCTTTCTTGATGCTGATCCTCCTCTGGATGCGGGCCTCTCCCCTCTCGATCTGAGCCATGATCTTCTCAATGTCCTGCAGCTCGTTGCAGCGCTCCCAGAACACAGCTGTGTGTGTGTACACACACGTTTAGATCATAATACTCTAGATCTCTGTCATACACTTGGAGTAATGTCCACTAGCTATATAAGAAGTAGATTCAGATACATTTCCGCAATTTGAAGAAAAAAAAAGAAAAAAAGGGGGGAGGGGTTCTTCTTACCGGAATATTCCATGACTTCCTCTGGGGTTTTGCCCTCCACCTCTCTGGCGATGTTCTCGATGTCGTCTCTCCCCCACTTCTCATTGGCTTTGATGAACTGGTTAAAGTCACGCTTATTCCAGATGGTGAAGCCCTGTGGAGAGATCGATGACAGTTTGTAACGACACTAGCCACAAACGCTAACATTTGTCTCTACTTTGTAGTTGAAGCCATTGAAGATATCTCAACTGAACAATATGTAGTTCTATAAATATGACATGGAGTAGGGCACTATGATGAATGTCTAGAGTGTTTAAGTTGGAGGTCTTGTTTCAGCCAATTACCTGCGAGAGGAGGTTCTCCTTCTCCTCCAGCTCCTCCTCTGATAGGCCCTCGGCCTCGTCAATCTTGGCCTGCTCCTCCTTCTGGTGCTGAGCCGAGTTGGGCAGTTCTGGGTTACGAGGAACCTGGAGAGAAAATGTACATCACATATACACTTAAACACTCAACAGATACATCCCATTCTAAACCAAACCACCTGTGTTGGTTTGAAACTGCAAAATGGCCGCCGCCTGGTGGAACATTATCATACTGACGGCATCATAATTGACCACAGAGGCTGGTGAGGAGAGGACGGCTCAAACACATATATACCATTCCAGCCATTACTATGAGCCCATCCTTAGATCTTAAGTGGCACCTGCCATCACTGATGTACCAACAGTTACACTAGTAACAGTACATGTTGTATACCTTGTAGCCGATAGTCTTCCTGTAGAATAGGATCTCTTTCTCCAGCAGTTCAAACAGCCTTGGGGGGAAGAACTGGAAGTCCTGCACATTGGGCTGCTTAGGTGGACGAGGAGCCTGGAAGAGGAGAACAGCAGTTTTAGTCGGGGAGAAAGATGGTCTGGAAGAAGAGAACAGCAGTTTTAGTCGGGGAGAAAGATGGTCTGGAAGAGGAGGACAGCAGTTTAGTCATGGAGAAAGATGGTCTGATTCATTCCACACAGCTATCCCAGTGGTATGCATATACATAGCCAGAGGCCGGCGGTAGCGAGGCTTACCTTGGGTGCTTTGGGCTCGCTGACACGCAGGGCCTCTCTGAAGTAGGCATCCACTGCGTAGTTGGCCTTCCTCTCTCTCTTGGGTGGCTCGATCCAGTTGGTGACCACCTTCTTCTTCTCCCTGTAGTCCTCTCCTTCGAAGGTGTACACACTGTTGTCGGACTCCATGGTGAAGTTCCTCAGGGAGCTCTCGCCCATGGTGTTCATCTTCTCCTTCAACTCCATGGTCTGTCAGATACAAACACACAGCAAAGCGTTAGCAGCTAGCTACACATTGCTAATGTGTTTGGCCTCTAGATACTGCCATATCAACCCACATGTAGCAATGCTAATGCTATCACATATTATATAAATGATCTGAGTGCAGATAAATGCTAATGCTAGGCCCAATGCTAGCGCTAGGCCCTTGTCCGTCTGCGTTCTGACCTTCTTCTCGCCTCGCTCCAGGATCTCGTCGATGTCATCGTCGGTGATGTCGCTCTCCTTGGAGGCGAAGACGTGCGTGGCGCCGTGCCGGATGATAGACAGCATCTCGTCCTTCCCCAGCTTGTTGGCGTTGGGATCCACTAGCCTTCCTGCAGAACAGACAAAGTAGACAGACAAGTCAGCCAGTTGCATTACCAAGGCATTGACTTCAATAGTGTAGGTTTGAAACTGGGAAGAGGAGATCCAAAATGGCCACCGGTGCAGTACCTTGCTGGATGACAATGGAGTCCAGTTGGAGCTTCATCTCGGCCCGCTCCACGATCCTCTCCTCTACTGTGTTTTCCGTGATGAAACGGAACACGCGCACCTGCTTCTTTTGACCAATCCTGTGAGCTCGGTCCTGAGAAGAAAAGTTAAATGAACCAATCAGGTAAGTGTCTAACAGTTATCAGGTAGAAGCATCTTGATCAATTAAGTAAGTTACTGGTGAGAGATGTAAGCTCACTTGTTGTGATATTAGCGGGAATTGAACATGTTAAATCTGTAGGGCAAATTCTAATTAATTATAAAAATTCTAATTATTACTAAAGTAATAGTAAAATGTCATGTAAAAGACTGATTAATTAGTCCACGAACGTGGGTGAATGAGAGGTACTGACCATGGCCTGTAGGTCGACCTGAGGGTTCCAGTCTGAGTCGTAGAGGATGACCACGTCAGCTGTGGCCAGGTTAATACCCAGCCCTCCAGCCCTGGTGCTCAACATGAAGATGAACTTAGGGCTGTCCTCCTCATTGTACGCGTTGATGGAGATCTAGAGGAACATGGGAAATGTAGTGTTAAATTAAGTGTGTTCAAACTACAACGAGTTAAATTGTTTGAATTTACAAGCCATTTATTAGCCTGGTCCCAGATCTGTGTGTGCTGCCCTGCCAACTCCTATGGTCAATGTCACACCAAGGCAGCACAAACAGATCTGGGACCAGGGTAATAGGCCACTGCAGTTAATGAGATCCAGGAGTGGGAGTCATAGTCGTACCTGTCTCTCTTCGTGGGGCGTCTGTCCGTCCAGGCGACAGTAGCCGAAGTTGCGCCACATGCAGTAGTCCTCCAAGATGTCCAGCATCCTGGTCATCTGGCTGAAGATCAGCACACGGGAGCCTGGGAGAGGAAGGGGAGTTCAAAATGGCCACCAATCAATCATCCACCATGCCTACACTGCTGCAACTTTAACATAGTAGTTTGAATCACAAAAAGTCTGAAATAGTCTTTACACAACACTGTCTCCATATCAACTTGAAAGTTGAAAGGGCCACAGGGCCATCAAACAGGCCATAAAAACACAAATTTTGTAACTGGTCTTAGAGGGGAGCCTTTCGTCCACCCACCCTGAGCCTTCATCTTGGGCAGCAGCTTGTCAAGGACGGCCATCTTGCCGCTGTTGACGGCCAGGTGCAGGTCGGTGGTGTAAGGCGGGCCGGGCTCGGCCCCGTCAAACAGGTACGGGTGGTTGCAGCACTTCCTCAGCTGCATCAAGACGTTGAGCAGGCGCATCTTGTCCATCTTCCCTGCAGAGTTCAGGATGTCTATGTCCTTCATCAGGATCTTGGTGTACCTGAGGAGAGACGGGACACTGTTTTCAAATACACATTATAGTGCAAGGGGCTGAAGAATTTGTTTGGCAGGGAAAGGGCATACGTTGACTGTGTGTGGGCTACTTACCATTCTCTCTGCATCTTACTCAGCCCCACGTACATCTTGATCTCTTTCTTAGGCAGCAGAGACTTCTCCACCTCATTCTTGATACGACGCAGCAGGAAAGGACGCAGTACCTACACACACACGTACACAGAGAGAGAACAACCAATGGTAAGGGAAGGCCCCATAACACTATTTGATAAAAACCTACATGGATACATGTTTAGTTCATTAGGATCCCCATTAGCTGTTGAACATGCAGCAGCTACTCTTCCTGGATCCACAAAAAACAGTTCTAGACAAGAACAACACAAGATGTTACTACATTAAAATTTAAAGTAATACATTGTCAAGGCACCAAGAGACGGCAATACTATTTACTCACTATTCATATATACACAGTACACATTCATACAGTACAGTGAAATGTAAGGAAGTGTTTCAGATACTTACAGTGTGAAGACGTTCCACCAACTTCTGATCCCCCAGGCAGTTGTTGGTGTCAAACCATGAGTCAAAGTCCTTGGAGAGAAAAACAAAAAGTTAAATCAATCCATATTTTCGGGGCCCTTTAAATAAGCGAAAAATAGAGGATATTGTTATTTTCACTAAGTGTTACTAAGCGTTATTCCTAAACTGTAGTATTAATGGAGGGAAATTGCCTGTGTGTTCAACAATTTGTTCCCCCCGGGTACATTAAAGTTCATCCTGTTTTATCTGCCTCTTACCTCTGAGGAGTTGAAGACGTCTGGCAGCAGGAAGTTGAGCAGGGCCCAGAGCTCGTGGAGGTTGTTCTGCAGCGGGGTGCCGGTTAGCAGCAGACGGTTGGTGGTCTTGAATTCACGCACTATCTCTGACAGCTACAGCACACACATACACGGGTCAGACAAACCATCTAAGAGTCTTTTGTGAGTTGAGCCCATTGACGTTTCGTTAGTGTATATACACATTTTAAATCACATATTTACATTTAATCAAATATGTATACAGTGTGTGTGTGTGTGTGTCAACTTTAGAAGCTCCCTAACCTTTGACTTCTCGTTCTTGATCCTGTGGGCCTCGTCAATGACCAGGTACCTCCAGTTAAACTTCTTGAACACGGCCTTCTCTATGATGAGCATCTCGTAAGAGGTGACACACACATCCCACTCCCCTGGCAGCAGCACATCTCTGATCAGGGCATTCTGGGGAAAAAGAGGGTGAAGATACAGAGTTATCAGCAACATCACCAGTCTAACGCGCTGCAACTGCTGTAGTACAAGTTACTGAAAAATGCCTAACTTGCATTGGATTGCATTATGCAGAATATCCATTAGACGTCTTATGTTGCAGGAAATCTATGTGTTACGCTTCAGTTGCAGAAGGAGATAGAGATGAACTGACTATTTCCATGACAACATTTCTTCCCATATGGAACATTGGAAAACACATAAGCCTCAACACTGTCCCACAGTCACCACCCAATGCTTTCCAGTTGAGCTACAGCAATCAACATGTCCTGTTCATTTTACATCAGATAATTCATGTGGTCTGCTGCTGCTGCTCATAGCTCACCCTCTGCTCTCGGTCTCCGATGAGGCAGACTGCTTTGAGGGAGGGGACCCAACGTTTGAACTCGTTCATCCAGTTGTACAGGGTGGACTTGGGCACCAGCACCATGTGGGGCCCGGGGATGCTCCTGTAGTGCTTCATGTACCCCAGCAGAGAGATGGTCTGCAGGGTCTTACCCAAACCCTGAAGGACAACAAGCAAGGTAAGAGTGTGTGTGTGTGATATATATATATATATAAGCGATTTCTTTTTAGCATGAATGGGTCTTTGGATGCTGTTACTGCTGTAGTCCAGGAGTAATCTTCATGAGTCTCACACACGCACGCACACAGTGATCAAGAGATATGCATGTAGAACTACCAGACTACCAAAAAGGTAATATTTTTCACATTATTTTGAAATGAGAACCTACCATTTCATCAGCAAGGATCCCGTTGATTCCGTTCTCGTACAGAGAGATGAGCCAGTTCAGACCACGGACCTGGTAGTCTCTCATTGTACCCCCTTTTACAACTGTTGGGAGATAGATACAGCACAACATACTCAGTATTGCACAAGTTTGACATACTTACCATTCAAATATGGACTACAGTAGTCCCGGTCAGGACTTTGCTACATAAAAGATGCACTATGCAGAAGCAATTTCATAGATGCTAAAATTGTAATAGATCACCTAATTTCAGTTTGTGACAAAACAAGCAAGTTTAGTGTAGAGAATCTTTGTACCATCTAAACCGCTGTGAAATGTACTTTCCATAACATTTTGTATTTTCAGCTGTTTGAAGCTGGTGTACAAAACCGAAAGTAAAAGGATGCAAACTTAACCATGGATAGCATAGAAAATGAGTACCTAGCACAGATCTACCGCATCTTAGACTTGCTTTCAATGAGAACGACAGATCTATAACACGCATTTCTATGGGAATTTGGTTGGGTCGCCCAAGAAGTTATATATTGTCGCTCTAATGAGTAAAGCCATGTGACTGCTTACAGGAGGGAGATTCGTCAAAGCGGGTGCAGACGTTGGTGGTCTTGCTGCTTTCGCTCAGCAGCTCTTCATCCTCTTCCTGTTCTGTGCGACGATGACGGTTACTGTCAAGGAGAGAAAGGGGTACCCGCAATTCATCAGAGACAGCATATCAAATGCCCCACACGTACACCCAATGTACTCCCACGGAAGACTGACGAATCATCAGGTCAAGTTGTTCTGCGTGTTGTGTTGTATACTCACTCTCCGACCGAGAGGAGATTCTGTTTCTCGTCCTTCTTGACACGAGGGCGTCCTGGCTTCATCTTGAGCGGGGAGGTGGGGGTCTTCTGGGCCGCAGGTTGAATGAAATGGGCAAACACCTCTGTCTGCTTCAGTAGGTACTCAAATCTGTTGGTCCGGTCTGATGCCTACACACAGAAAAGCAGTGAAACTTTGTGAGCAACAAATTACGCTTACAACTGGATAATTACATATTAAAACTGTAAATGAACATCTAGCAGTGTGCCATTACCACTTTCTCCTCATAGGCTGGCGCTGTAGATGAAGAGGGGTCCTCATCTTGGGCATCCTGTCCGGCTTCAGAAGACTCCTCCTTGCTTGCCTCTGACGCATCATCCTTTTCCTGGAAAAGAGTAATGCAATGCCACTTTCAAAACAACTGAGAACTCAGAAATCTCAGACTTCTGACCTAAGTGGCTTCAAGACAAGTGGGAACTCAAAAAAAAGAATCTCCGACTGGGAAAAATATTTTGAAAGGTCATCTAACTCGGAATTCTAAGTCTGAAACTTGGGCATCTTTCGTGTTTCCCAACCCTGGTCCTCGAGTAGCCCCAACAGTACACATTTGTATTGTAACCCTGGACAAGCATACCTGGTTCAACTTGTCAACAAGCCCTAAATGAGTTGGGTGAGGTGTGTTTGTCAAGGGGCTACAACAACGAATCTGTTGGGGGTACTCGAGGACCAGGTTCGGGAAAAACTGCTCTAGAGCTCCGACTTCCCAACCTGAAGATCACGATTTTCCTAGGACTTCCCAGTTGAGATAAGCTGCACAAGTATACAGAGGATCGAAGGCAGCGTCAAACAGATGTAAACAACTGCTACAATTGTATAGGAACCCTTGATGCGTATTAAAATAAAGTGTATTAGCTGTAACGTTAGCTAGCACAGTTAGATGAGTGTTTATGAAACAGGCTAGCTGATAGCTCTACTATACAGTACCTCGAGACACACTCTCCGGGAAGATGGGTCGGAGCTGTCGATTAACGTTAGCTAACGACGCTAATGCTAGCTAGCTAAACAACTCGAGCTAGCAAAGACAAAGTTTGAGATGGCTCGATTTGGAAGTCACAAAAGACATATGGTTGATTTTAGCCTAATCTAAAACTTGTTGAGACATTTTTTCGAATGATGGGCTCAGAATTTGTATTATTATTATTTTGTTCAGGCTCACCTCCCCTCCTCCGGTTTCTTCAAGTTCAACTGCTTGCTCTTTCCGCAGCTCCACGCCGTTTCCAGTCTCGGACATTGCTACCGAATTTCTTCCTCGATTTAAACAGATCGTCTGTTTATTCGATTACTTCGTCCGCCTATAAATGGCAGATATGGTTTTCAAAAACTTTATTTCAGAAAATACGCTGCTATAGTCCTACTGTTTATTATGAAAGAAACTGGCTGGCTACAAGTGATTCATTCGCTAGCTTCCTTTCCCCGCTACCCGCGTTCACAAAGGTTCCGCTTTGTCTCGCGATACTTTGTTGCGTGGCTGCGTGTTTTCCCCCAAAAATGCAAACACTGCACATGTACTGACTTATAACCCATCTGCCACATCTACCAGTCTAAATGCTATGCCTATCCAATAGCTATGAGCTCAGTTAGTGCGTAAAAGAAGTCCGTGGAATACAATACAGTCATTACAAACCATTGTCAGTATGTTTATATTTGTATTTAAAGAAACCTGTAATTCTCAAAACGTTTATATATACGTTTATTTATAGATGCCATTTTCGTTCTTTATTAAACAGGCAATGAGATCGTCAAAAGCAGAAGACTCCTAGAAAAATTCGTGGTCCATCGGAATGACGTTTCTGCAGGGCTTTTAAATCAGCTGATTTTATCATGTCAAAATAAAAGATGAATGAGCTGCCAACAGGCGACTAATGTCAACTGGCATTTTCATCGGATGCTGGTGTTATGAACTATATTGGTACGTGATGTTTGGGAAGATACATTTCCTCTATCTAAGTTAGTGACATCTCCGGCCTGCTTTGTTGCAATACCATACACAGCTAACGTCATGCTAGCATCGCTAGCTAGTTTGTTAAAGAACGTTAACTAGCTAGATTACGAAAAAATAGTTTATTATCCACACATGTTTTATTTGTGCATCAATGATTTTAATCTCAGGTAATTTGAATTCGATAACATGCCGATTGTGGGTACTGTAACTAGCTCAATGTGTTAACTTGTTTAGCTAGCTAAGTTAGCTAGCTTTGTGATGATAAGGCAAAGCATGATGCTGTGTTGTTTTTGTTTACCTGTGGCTAGCGTCATATCCTTGTGATATTGCTATGCTTATATACATTTTCAGCAATGGTAAAAACGATTACAGTTGGTTATTTATTATTGGGGCGGCAGGGTAGCCTAGTGGTTAGAGTGTTGGACTGGTAACCAAAAGGTTGCGAGTTCAAATCCCGAGCAGACAAGGTACAAATCTGTCGTTCTGCCCCTGAACAGGCAGCCTAGGCCGTCATTGAAAATACGAATTTGTCCTTAACTGACTTGCCTAGTTAAATAAAGGTAAAATACATTTTAAAAAATTACAAGTTGTTGAAGGAATCATACGTCTAGCTAGCTAGCTGTGGTGGACATTCCATGAAGAAATGGAAGGCTAGCCAGAATAAGTAACTGGTCACTAATGGTGGTTGATGTCCTGCTCGCTCTCGTCTTTTAGGTGTGGACTGCTCCCTGATCGTTCCCCTCACAGCTATATAGATCGCCTGCCATCATGGACAAGATTCTAGAGGCGCTGGTCAGCTCCTCTCACTCAGTCCCAGTGAAGAAGGCCATCGTGAAGAAGGTAGTCGAAGCCGCAGAGAAAGAGGTCACGGCGGACCAATGTCAGGCCCTGTACACCCTCACCACTCGCCTCATCTTCTTGGGTGAAGACGCCTTCCAAAAACAGGTGGGCTTCCAGGTGCTGGAGGCCTATGCCCGCTACCACCGTGCTGATTTTGAGCTCTTCTTCAGCAAAAACTTTGTCCTGGGCCTGTTACAGCAGGGCTATGGCCCCCTGGACCGCAAGGACCCGGCCGTGGTCGACTACATCCATGGCTGCCTGCGGCTGCTGATCAGCTGCCCCTCTGTGCTGGATATCTTCTCCATCATCCAGACAGAAATCCTAAGGATGGTGTGCGAACGCCCTGAGCCAGCCCTGTGCGCCTGTCTTGCCACCATGCTCTCAGACTTCGTACAGTGCATCCCCCGGGAGAAGGCGGCCATCTTGTTCTGCCAGCAGTTGGTGAGGACCATTGGGTACTTCCACTGTCCTGCCAGCCAGGAGCGGGAGCTGAGGGAGTACGTGGACCAGGTGACCAAGGTCAGCACGTTGCTGCAGAACATCTGGAAGGCGGAGCCGGTCACACTGCTGCCATCTCTGCAGGAGGTGTTCGCTATAATCTCCTCCACTGGTGAGACTGAGGGAGGGAGCACCACACACAGTCACAGATGAGCACAGACGCACAAATTGCACTGAATGTGTCTATGCATCAATGCCCCATACAAGTTGGGGCGGCAGGTAGCCTAGTGGTTAGAGTGTTGGGCCAGTAACCGAAAGGTTGCTACATCGAATCCCCGAACTGACAAAGTAAAAATAAGTCGTTCTGCCCCTGAACAAGGCAGCTAACCCACTGTTCCCAGGTAGGCCGTCATTGTAAATAAGAATTTGCTCTTAACTGACTTGCCTAGTTAAATAAAGTTTTATAAATCCTTTGAACAAAATGAGCCGTTTCAAATACAATATAGATGTTTACTGTACAGAAGTAAAGTACACTATAGTATTTTCTAATGCAGTCACCAATTTGACTACCTTCGCCCACCTATGGAAAAACTAGGAATGTCAGGCTTGTTAACACATGCTTGAGACTTGGAACAGTAACTTCTTTGTCATTTTAATGATCCAGGGTGGTGGAGAGATCATGCACCGCTCAATATCAGACTTGCATTGGGTCACTTGGTTAGGGTAGAGGTTGTAAACAAGACATTTGAATACAATTGGGACATATTTGGTAAGCTGTGACCCCCCCCCCAAAAAAAACATCAGTCAATTATACTCAACTTTTTATGTGTTCTGCACAGACCCCTCCTTCGACCCCTCCATTGCCCTAGCCAGCCTGGTCCAGCACATACCTCTCCAGATGATCACAGTTCTCATCAAGAGCCTTACCACCGACCAGAACGTCAAAGACACCAGCATGACTCAAGCGCTCTGCAGGTCACTGGGTGCCTTTACTGTGTTTTTTCATTAGCTAAACTGAATAAAGGAATCCGTTGTATTTGCAGTGTGTATACTAGATGGGATGTAGTGATTTAATAGAGCTTTTCTGCCCTTATTTACTGTTCTCTGCATCTCTCTCTCTTTCCTTCCTCAGGATGATTGACTGGTTGTCCTGGCCTCTGGCCCACCATGTGGAGATGTGGGTCATTGCCCTGCTGAAGGGGCTGGCTGCGGTGCAGAAGTTCACCATCCTCATAGATGTCACCCTGCTTAAGATTGAACTGGTGGGTAGTGTACTGACCACTTACCTCAGCAGGGAGTGTCAATGCACCAATGAACTAAGATGGTAGTTACACATGGTAATAGCAAAGACAGTACAGTATGAAGATAGGCAGAAACTGCTTCTCCAATAGAAACCCCCGATCACACTTGTAGGCGACGTTGGCAAGCTAAGCCCAAACGCAGAAACACGCCATCGTGTCGAACGGTCGTCTAGCGCTGAACTGTGCATGTGCAGGCCGTTGAATAAAAAGCCCCCCTTCGATATAAAGTAGTATTTGACAAAAATGAAAACTTGTCACTTTCACGAGGTTGGAGTAATAACATGTTCAGCCGCTGAAGACATTGGCTGGAATCTAGGCTGTAGCTTTAGATTTTAAGACGAGTCACAACTGCGGAACAATTTTTCACTTGACGTATCAAACCCCGGCCTGATCTGTTTCGCAAGCGTTCCCGGAAGTCTTGCGATGTTGCGCCTCTGGGTTTAGAAACTCTATGGTGATGGCATCTATAACTACAGAGTAACTTCATCTATTCATCAGTTCTAACTGATCACATGAACGAAAATGTGTTCCTGTAGTTTGGTCATTATGGTGTCCAGCTGTATCACTTCTGAATTGTGTGTTTCTGTGTCAGTGTGTGTACAATACATATGCTGTATGTTTTATCTTTGTGTGTAGGTGTTCAACCGTCTGTGGTACCCCATCGTGCGACAGGGGGCCCTAGTGGTTCTCTCCCATATGCTGCTGAGTTTCCAACACTCTCCTGAGGCCTTCCACTTGGTAAGAAACACACAATACAACTCGTTCTATTGCACACTGCATGTCTTTCCCTCCTTCATTCCCCCTATTTAACTGAAATACCTTCAGGCTCCATTAAACTCCATTTCCCAGAAGCACTCTCCTCTCAGCAGGGCTCTTCCACTAATGAGGTGTGAAGTGTTTAAAGAACCATGATGGTCCTTTAGTTGACTGGTGGTGGTTTTCATCTGCCATGATTGTCAATTCATTTTAAAAGGTTTATTACATTTAAGTCAGTGTGAACCCCCCCCCCCCCCCCCCTCCCATGACAAAAAGGGAGGTTTAATGTAGCATGGGAAGGTTGACGTTTTTACTAGTCACTACATCAGTGTGTTTAGTGCTATTCTACTGCTATATGCAGTGCCTAGTTTCCTACACAGCACCTTTCCACCTTGTAACAGATGTGATGTGCATATGACCAAGAACATCATATTCTACCAGCACTGACTTTGCTGATGAGGATAAATTGACGTACCACGACTGTGATATGTTGGTTGTCTCACCTAGCTAACTGTACGTCTGCTAAACGACTTTACTGTAAATGTTTGTCTACAATACGTTCATTCAATGTGTTTTCCCCAGGTCGTGCCACACATAGTGGACCTGGTTCAGAGTCTGAAGCAGGACGGCCTGCCCACCAGTAAGGCTTTCCTGCTGCACTTCACAGAGCTCGTCCACTGTATGATGTACCAGTACTCTGGCTTCCCTGACCTCTACGACGACATCCTGGAGGCCATCAAAGTAAGACACCTTGACAACGAGTGATCACACGAGTGTTGCCCTTTTTTTAATGTATCAAACATTTACTGTCCTTATATTATGATCCACCTGACATGGGGGGGGTAATGTCATCATTATTGAAGGATAGACCTTTAAAATTCGGACGGTGTACAATACTATGCAGCTCATGTATAGTAAAAGGGGTGTATGTAGTGTCTGAAAGCTGTCTCCCTCCCCTCTAGGAGCTACCTGGGCCCGGTGAGGAGAAGATCAAGCTGGTTCTGAACCAAAGTGCCTGGACGTCCCAGTCCAACTCGTTTGCCTCAGGCCTGCTGAGGCTGCCGGGCAAGTCTGAGACGGGCAAGACTGGTCTCATCAACCTGGGAAACACCTGCTACATGAACAGTATCATACAGACACTCTTCTCAGCCACAGAGTGAGTAGTGGATTTAGTACACACACCTACACAACTACACGTTGCATTTATATTGAGTTGGCCGCATGGTTAACAAAGCTGTCTATATACATTGACTTGAATCCTCTCACAATAGAATGATATAATGCTGCAATATGTATGTAGGAAGTTCTTATGAAATGCTCTGCACGAACCCTTCTATGGTCCTGCCCCAGTTTCAGGAGGCATGTCTTATCGTTACGTCTGAATGATGCCACTGCCAACACACTGATGAAGAAACTGCAGCTCCTCTTCACCTTCCTCTCACACACCCAGGTTTGTCTCCCGCTGCTGTTAGTGGCCATCGGGTTTTTCAATGGAAATGACTATGGATCCATCCCTGACGTTTCACTTGGTGTGTGTATTCGGTGAGTGGTCATTCAGTTTGTGTGTCTCTCCTGCAGAGGGCAGCGTACGCCCCCAGAGTCTTCTTTGAGGCGTCTCGGCCCCCATGGTTCAATGCAGGATCCCAGCAGGACTGTTCTGAGTACCTCCGCTTCCTACTGGACAGGTAGTACACCATCTAGTAGACTGCTAGAGCACCCTACAGCTCCTTCCTCCTGGACAGGTAGTACACCATCTAGTAGACTGCTGGAGCACCCTACAGCTCCTTCCTCCTGGACAGGTAGTACACCATCTAGTAGACTGCTGGAGCACCCTACAGCTCCTTCCTCCTGGACAGGTAGTACACCATCTAGTAGACTGCTGGAGCACCCTACAGCTCCTAAAACCTGTATGACTCCAGGTATAGATGGAAATAATGTATGTATAAATCTAGTGTTTTGAGAGAAAGATTTTAAGAAGTTAAAGAATTCATGTTCACTCGAATGGGTGTTATTGAAAAGGACAGCTCCATTTATTATGCTGTTACATTCATTTGCATGTTGTATTTTTGGTTGAACTTTCTCTTGTCTCCTCGTGTTCTGTTGCCAAGGTTACACGAAGAGGAGAAAACCATCCAGGTTCTCATGACAGCCAAGCCAAATGTCTCCCCTGGCAACGGACCGAGTGACAACACCGGGGGTGAAACCTCTGCGAAGGATGCCGGAGTGTCACCCGTGGCCCCTGTGGAGGGGAAGTCCGAGGGGAATGATGAGAGGACGCTCATTGAGAGGATGTTTGGAGGCAGGCTGAGCACGGGTATCCGCTGTATGACATGCAACAGCGTCTCGGAGAAAGAAGAACCTTTCACTGACCTATCCCTGGCCTTCTGTCCCTCCACCACCTCCAGCCCTCTTCAGACCGAGGGCCCCTCAGAGGAACCCCGGGGCCCCTGCCAGGGGGCTGTCAACGGGGGTAGCGAAGCTCCCGAAATAGGCCCTTCTCCCAAACCCGTCACGGCCTCCACCACCGGCGTCCATTTTGTTCCCGGGTCCAGCGAGCCACCGCTGTCTGTTCCTGACCTGGTGGACTACTTCCTGGCGCCAGAGATCCTGGACAAGGAGAACGCCTACTTCTGCCAGAAGTGTGGCTCGCTGCAGCGGGCGGAGCGGGGGATGAGGGTGGTGGCGGCGCCCGAGTACCTCATCCTCACGCTGCTGAGGTTCTCCTACGACGCCAAGTGCCACGTCCGCCGCAAGATCCTGGACAACGTCACCATCCCGCCGCTCATGAGACTGCCCGTGCACGCCCCTCCACCCAAACACTCTTCGTCCTCTTCCTCGCCACCATCCTCTCCACTCCAAGTGGACTCGCCCGAGAGCAGCGAAAACCTGGCCAAGAAACTGAAGCCGTCACAGAGAGAGGAGGAGGAGACTGGGCTAGAGGGCGACAACGGGATGGCAGGAGGAGAAAATGAGGTAGGGGTGTGGCCGGCGGCCCAGTTCGTTCCCTACGTCCTCAGCTCTGTAGTGATGCATTCTGGGATGTCGTCGGAGAGCGGCCATTACTACTCCTACGGCCGCAACCTCAACGGGGCCGACGGAGCCCAACACCACCTAGCCAATCCCCTCGCCCTGGGGGAGGAGCCTGGGAACGGGCAGACTGAGCCCATCGCACTCACTTGCTCCGGGGCGACTCATCCCAAACAGGAAGTGGAGGTGTACGGAAGCCAGGCGGCCGGGGATTGGCTGCTGTTCAACGACAGCAGGGTGACTTTCACTTCGTTGGGGTCGGTTCAGAACGTCACCAACCGTTTCCCCAAGGACACGGCCTACGTGCTGATCTACCGGAAACAGGATGTTACCGGGGGGCAGAACAGTACCGGGGGAGTGACGGCCAACGGCATGAGACTGGGCTCTGAACCTCCGCTGCAGAAAGAACTGATGGACGCCGTCACCAAGGACAACAAGCTCTTTTTACAGGTGAGAGAAGGGGGTGTGAGGAGTTACAGTATAGTGAATGAGGCGTTTTCTGTTTGCTCGTGTTTATCTAAGGGCTCTACTCACTTTCATTTACAGTATGTTCATTTTTGGTTTGAAACCTTAACTAAAGAGGCGATTTCCTTTTCATCAGTGCATTTTTTTTGTTTCATCGAATGAACTCTTAAATTGGTGACGTGTAAGCAGCCTCTTCCATTGGCTTTACAAGTAGGACAAGCCTCACCTTTGACCCCCACCCTCTTAACCACTAGAGGACAACAACCCATATTATAATAATCTACTTTCATCTCTCTCTCCATGACCAGTTTTAGATAACAGGGTAGCAGAAGGGGGAAAAGCCGATTCACTCCAACCAATTATCTCTATATAAAAAGCCCTCCAGTCCCAACCTGTGTCGGCGCCTGTCATTTCTGTCACTAAATACAGGCCAAGGAGGGGTGACGCAGCCATTAGCATAACCGTTTAGTGTGATCCTGACCTAAATGATGCATCAGGCTATGCTAATGTATTGGCCCAGGGAAGTGGAATGTGTTCACTTATGATCACGCTAGCCTCCAATAACCTTCCTCTAATAGCTTGATTAGCATGGGACGCTGAGGTGCATGCGTGTTTACATTTTAGTCATTTAGCTCTTCTCCTGAGCAACTTACAATTAATGAATTTACCTTAAGATGGCTAGGTGAGACAACATATCATAATCGTATCAGTACATTTTCCCTCAACAAAGTAGTTATCAGCAAGGGTGCAACTTTCACTGGGGACGGGGGGGACATGCCCCCCTTACACACACACATTCTGAAATTGCATTTTTGTCCCCCCCAGTTTTATCCTTGGAATGTGATACAAAACAGGGCAACCATGTGCTTTAAAACCATGCGGACACCTCTGAGCAGTCGGTAGGCTGTTTGGCGTGTTTATCTGACTGGATACATTTTTTAAAATATATATACATTATGTCCCCCCCACTTCTAAAACCAAAGTTGCGCCCCTGGTTATCAGCAAGGTCAGTGATGGTGGGGAAAATAAGTTTAATTTTTTTGTGGGGGTGGCATCGATATGTCAGACACGTTTCCATATTCTTCATGGTATTTCTGGTAATGTCTAGTCACGCTTTGTTCTTCTCTTTTGGACTTGTTTTTGGAATTTGTCCTTTCAACTTGTGCCCATGTTCAACATTTAACAGGACCCTGTTTTCCATGTATCCATTGACCGGATTAAAGTAGTTCAGAACAAGCTTTGATCAAAACATGTTGCAAGTATTCAGAAAGCCAACCATACACATGTTACACATTTCCTTTGTGCTTTCAAGATGCAATTAGTCAAGTGAAATTTCATGAGTCATTAATCTCTCAAAAAATAACATTTCAACCACACATTTGCAGTAACCACTAGAGGACAGCAGAGCTGCATTTTCTTGCTCAGGCAGAATACCCAAACTCCTGGGTCATGCTCATTAGGACAGGCAACATTTTAAACCGTTCTGCAACGGAAAATTAAACTCCAGGTAGTCCCTGCCTGTTTCTGTTTTCTTCCATTTGTTCCCTAATGAACGACCCTCTGAACAGTGTTTTAATGGTCCCGAACTCCTTTGTCCAATAGGAACAGGAGCTGAATGCGCGGACCCGAGCTCTCCAGGCGGCCTCTGCCTCCTGCTCGTTCAGGCCCAACGGACCAGACGACAACGAACCCCCGGGCAGCTGTGGTCCCTCGGGGGGAGGAGGAGGAGGTGGGGGGTTCAACACTGTCAACAGACTGGTCTTCTGATGGAGGAGGGACTGGGAAGAATGAGTGAGAGACAAGTAAATATAGCACTGCAAGACCACTGGACTCTATATATGAGAGACATGCACAGAGAAGTCTGGTTGGCTACTCATCCAGTGGAAGGTGAAGCACATATGAACGTAAAGAGAGAGAGAGCGCTGAAGATCTTGGAGGGAGCACTTGAATACAACGCATAATGTACACGCCCACATGGACTTAAACACAACACTGAACTCAACACTGGACTCAACCTTACAGTGAGGGTCTTACCTCTCATGTCTGGCTCTTTTTTTATTATCATCCATAACTCACAACTTTCTGCCTCGGGACAAGCTAGACCTCAACCTTTTCTGGTTTGCATGCATTTCTTCTTTTTTCAAGCGGTGGGTTTGATTTTTGATAAGGAGATTCATTGATGTGTACTTGTCAGGTAAGACATTTTCATATGCAATAAAATGTACAGATATGGGTGTGAAAGTACATTCAATAAACATGGAATATGAATAACTAATGCCATGAATACTGTATACAAAAAGTATAAGATGCGATTAATCTTTAAATACAAATTTTGTGTATTTTGTGTGAAAACAATTGCATGCTGAACGTTTGACAACGTTTTTAAGGTGGGGTTATGGTTAGTAACATTGACTCTTTTAATTAAGTTATTCATTCAGGGATACTTTTTTTTTTTTTTTGCAGATTTTGTGCCTTTTTGTTAGATACTATTAAACCAGATTTTACAAGCAGAATTTGACTGGAAAGACACACCTCAGCCTTGCTGTACAGTGTTTTAAAGTGATCTACAATACACCATTTTCCCCAATATTAAAGATGAATTGCTGAAAGGGTCTTGTTTGTGTCTGCCTGCTCTGTGCACATAGCGCTACCCACAAGCCCCCCTGGTGAGTTTTACACCTTCTTCACGTTTCACATTCTTCCACGAGTGTCATTTAGATGCTCTTGTATTATTGGCTTCGCTGAACACACTGCAGTAGCTAGCTATCGGCCGTATGAATGCATGGCTGTGTTCAGCTTGTAGTCATACTGAACATTACATGTACTGGTCATGGTTCTTAGGTTTCCAATTGGACACTTGATGTTTGAGTGAATGTTAAGACTGGTTTTGAGGCACTGTTAATGATTGAATGTCCAGACATTTACCTTTGGGCGGTGTTCCCATTTAATGAAGTCTGTTGCTGTGATACAGATGAACGGCATGCTAAGTTGCGGTAACATTTCCTCTGCAAGTGTGAATGTGATTTCAGAGAACCTAGAGGGGTTGGGTTGAATGCATTCAGTTGTGCATCTACCTAGGTATCCCCTTTCCCTTCCCTAGATGAAAGACCGAGCAGAGTGGCTTTGAAGCTGTAGCCAAGACCACCTGCTTCAGATGTGGTGCGTTTATCACTGCGGTAGCTTCTCAAGATTTCTCATGCACAGTCCCGGCATTTGGTCAATTACCGGTGCTCTTCTATGCCAATAGGTGAATATGTTTGAGTAAAACTGAAGGAGTGTCCAGGAAGAAGGAAATAAATCCGTCCTCCTTGACAATCTTGTATAATACCACGGGTCGTGTTTATTAGGCACGTTCTGAAAACGGGGAGGTACTATCTGAACATGTCCGTTAACAAAACAAACGCTCATTTTTGTTTTACGTTGCACAACATTTTAAAATGTTTTGTCACGGTGTGCCCTAATGAACATGACCCAGTAGAGAGATTATAAGAGTCACAGAAGGGAGAGTTCACGATGATGTCAGACAGACCTCCCATGGGAAAGCCTCATCATTCAAATTACCAGCCAGGATAGGTTTCCTTACCCAGTGGAAACTGACCTAAAAACCTCTTAGACGTGACCGACAAGTTATAGAACCCTTACCCTCTCCAAAAGGATATTGAGAAGCATCTTTATGTAATGGGTCTTAAAACAGTAGCATCAGACTTGCAATAGTGGCACTACATGAATAGGAAATGGGAGCGAATGGTATGCAACGGTTGACCCTATCAGCACACTTGCTGTTGCTAATGGCATAGCCAATATGTGTAATGTAGCAATGCAAGCTTGTGGTTTGCAAATGGGTCATTTCTGTGCTATTCGGTATCCCTGCCATTACGTTTACAACACACTGTAGTGGTAGCACTGTAATCGCCTCAAAAAGCATTTGGGAAAAATCAATGGCACTCAATTATTAATTGACCGATCCATTTGCGTTTCACTTGTACAGTTTTGTAAGGACACATCAAAAGTTTTATTGAGCAATGGCATTCCCTGTAAGTTACACAACTCAGTGTTGTATGATATCAAGTGTGGCCTTTTTTTTTAATGGTACCAGAGCAGCTTCATCAGCAGGTTCAGAATGCCCAAATATACTGAACAAAAATATAAATGCAACATGTTAATTGTTGGTCCCATGTTTCATGAGCTGAAATAAAAGATCCCAGAAATGTTCCATACTCACAAAAAGCTAATTTCTCTCAAATTTTGTGCACAAGTTTGTTTAAATCACTGTTAGTGAGCATTTCTCCTTTGCCAAGATAATCCATCCACATGACAGGTGTGGCATATCAATAAGCTGATTAAACAACATGATCATTACACAGGTGCATCTTGTGCTGGGGACAATAAAAAGACACTCTAAACTGTGCAGTTTTTCCACACAACGCAATGCCACAAATGTCTCAACTTTTGAGGGAGCGTGCAATTGGCATGCTGACTGAAGGAATCTCTGTTGCCAGAGCTGTTGCCATATAATTGAATGTTAATTTCTCTACCATAAGCTGCCTTCAATGTAATTTTAGACAATTTGGCAGTGCGTCCAACCAGCCTTACAACCGCAGAACAAGTGTAACCACACCAGCCCAGGACCTCCACATCCAGCTTCTTCACCTGCAGGATCGTCTGAGACCAGCCACACAGACAGCTGATGAAACAGGAGTATTTCTGTCTGTAATAATGCCCATTTGTGGGGGAAAATTATTCTGGTTGGCTGGGCCTGGCTCCCAAGTAGGTGGGCCTATGCCCTCCCAAGCCCACCCATGGCTTGATTAGGGCCTAATTAATTTATTTCAATTGACTGATTTCCTTAAATATTCCTTATAACTGTAACTGAGTAAAATCGTTGAAATTGTTGCATTTATACATTTTTTCAGTATTGTATGTAGATTTGCCAGGCTGCACTTTTTTAGGAGCAACTTTTTCAGTCTATTGTAGTTATTGCCATTGTGGCAAAACAACTTCCCTCTGGGAACATATGAAGTACGCTACAATTCAATTGAAGTTATGAAATACTATTATTGTGGCGGTGGGCTTTAAAATGGATACTATAACCCCTCTATTATTGCAGAGATTTCAATGTGATAACAATGAAGGCAAAAACCAATGTGGGATGATTTGATGAGCAGCTAACATCCCCATACAAATACAAATCACAAATGCATATTGTTTGATCCCTGTTTGATCCCTTTATTTTTCTATGGTTGGCACATCAAATGCAATTGGTTTTAATGCCTTTCTCATAAAAATTTAAGTCCCTTGCAAAAGCATGAACTCTGGAACCACTTATTTAAAATGTAATTTAATAAACATAATGCCTTCTCTGTCTCCCTCCCTTCCTCTCTCTTTTTCCATTTGTCTATTGGGGACCATGAAGTTGGGATTTATGCTCCTGTTAAGTTCCTCAGTGACTAGTATGGCTCAGCAAAATACCAGTGACTAGAACTTTTACCACAGCAATATCTTTCTTTCAGCTCTATGGTGTCATAGACCCATCTTGAGGAGCACACAGTAAAAAGGAAAAATTATCTCCCAGGCTGAATAGTATTTTAGAAGACATTGACAAGTAGTATCAATAGTATTATGGATGGTAGACTGACAAATGTACTCAATTGTTGTCCTCACCGGTTGGGCTTGCCTGCTGTATGGAGCTATGCTGTGACAAATATCTTTAATGGCTATGTGAATGTTTAAATGGATTAATATTAGAATGTAAAGTCTCACTCACAACTGGGTGGGTCATGGCTGTACTTAGTTGTGAATCTGCATATGATTAATACATTGTTTGAATGTTATTGTGTTGCCTGAGTCATACATTTAATTGTTTTTTTTAAACTAGGAAAGTCAATTAAGAACAAATTCTTAATTACAACAACCTAGGAACAGTGGGTTAACTGCCTTGTTCAGGGGCAGAACCACAGATTTCTACCTTGTCAGCTCGGGGATTCGATCCAGCAACCTGCCGGTTACTAGTCCAATGCTCTAACCACTAGGATCCCTGCCGCCCTGTGATGGCTGTTGTGCACAATAATAGTTATTAATTTGTATTAGTAAGTTATATGAAAAGTTAATGTTTGTTTTGGTACATCAGTTGACTATTCGTTAATCACAACAATATTGATCTGCATGTATACTATGCTCAAACCCATTCGAAATTGGCAGTCAGACATTATAGATGGACTTACAAATACAGGCTAATAGCCAAAATACAGTGGAGAGCTTTTTACCATTACAATAACATTCCAGAATTCCACAGATACTTTAACCCTCATGGGAACTCATCTCTGTCAAATTGCCAATAGTCAGGCTCAGGGTCTACAAGAACAACACTACTAGAGTTGTCAAGGGATGGATAGCCTACTCTTGCAATGAAGCAACAAAGACATTTAATTAATTTGGGCTCCTGAGTGGTGCAGGGGTCTAAGGCACTGTGTCTCAGTGCTAGAGGCGTCACTACAGACACCATGGATCAAATCCAGGCTGTATCACAACCGGCAGTGATTCGGAGTCCCATAGGGCACCCGCAGAATTAGCCCAGCGTCGGCCAACATTGTAAATAGAAATGTGACTTGTCTGGTTAAATAAAGGTAAAACATTTGACGAAGAGATGTTTTATTTATTGTTGCTGAAATTATAATATTCCTATTCGAGTTTTGTTGTTTCTGGTTTTGGTGCTCACACTTACACACATAGATATAATGTAATGGCAATCGCCAACTTTCTAATTGTACGGGCATTTCTTCACTGTCTTCGAGGTTGCATGACTTCGAGCGCACAAGTGGCGCGCATTGTGGTAAGTGTAGTTTCCACGTGCGCATGGCATGAGAGGTCCTACATTGAACACTGGAATGCAGTTTCTTTGTTATTCCGTTCAGTCATTAGAAAGCCATCTTTTCCCAACGGTATTCAGTCAGATGGGTGTACATCTATACTAACCATATGCAAAAAATAATTGATCAAAATGCGGTTATTTGTTTTGGGGGGAGAAACGCCAAACAATTGAGAACTACATGTCCCATGGCGTGTTGGTTATATTTTCCTGCACGCCGCCTCTCCCTCTGCCTGCGTGTTCCAAAGGAGGCTGTCAGGCTGAGTTCAGGGAAAACACAGAGCTGCCGATCTGTCAATCATAATTAGCAACCACAGGGAGTGAAACTGGGAGGAAGGTCGGTGAAACGCTACGTTTTTGGGTGAAAAGGCATTGTACTTTCCGTGAAACAATTATGCGTCGGAAAGGAGAGGAAAATAAGTATCCTAGTGTGCTTACAAATATTTGTTCTACTTTGGAAGGAATTGCATAAAAGCGCGTTCACTGAAAGCCAAACTCGGCGAGTTTCACTTGCAAGCAACTATTCTGCTTGGAGTGCGAAACATATCCAGAAGAAGGTAACCACGGACGCACGACACTTTGGGATTTAATTTGGCTATTTAACACACTTCTTGACAAAAGAGGTTGATACATTTCAGAGGACTGTCGTAAAGTCGCTGTTGGTGACTCGCAGCGCAGACTAGGAGGTGTGACGGTATTTATCGCTTACCCAACTCATAAAATCTCAACCAATGCGACGTATTTTTTCTCCAGTTTTTTTTCCCCCATTGACCGCTCCCTGTCAATATTTGCAGGTTCACTCAAAACAATCTCGGCCCAAACATCCAGACGGCGAGGAAGAAAGGAGGAAAGATGAGCGGGGGAGATGTGGTGTGCTCGGGCTGGTTAAGAAAATCTCCTCCAGAAAAAAAGTTGAGACGTTACGTAAGTCTGAGCTTGATCATATTCATGTCTTGCTTTGGATCGTTACCACAGAGCGGATACATTGTAGCTATGCAAATGTAACACTTTCGATTATTTCGAATTTGTGTACGTTGCCTCGCTAATCACTTCCCCCAGCTGCACAAAGTTTCTGCAGCATCTCGAATCTGTGTGTGCTACAACAAAATTATCGACAATTCATGAATAGCAAGAAGTGGATTTCAAATCCGATTGTAGTATTGTCAGGTGACAATGGCCTCCTAGGCTACATCTTGTTATGATGACAGCCTGCATGCTGTTGAGCTTTTAAGTGATTTGATGCAAATTCCAACAGTGGGCCTATTTCAAAGCATTCATGAAAATGGTCCCATACTGTGCAACATTTGCATTCCACGGCAAGGTAACTGAAAGTCATAGCATAATAGTTTGAGCACATGCTTTAATGTCAAAATCCTAAGTGTAGGTTTGACTAATGTACGGATCTAACAAACAGATCACGTTGACAACTCTCACAATGTCCTGAATGAATTCCAATTGACTTGTGTTCTTAAAAGGAATGCTTTTGAAAGCAGTTCCTGGTTGTCACAGGAAATGAGAATGTTCAGTCTTCTCCATAGTCTAGTCTATGTAGACTCATGCCACTTTGATACCGAAGTGACTTTTTTTGTAGCAGGTTAGGAGGACTTACGCAGCACGTTAGGAGACTGAGGTTAAGGTTACCAAAAATGCTCTCCTAACCTGCAACAAATCACTTTGTATCAAAGTGGCGTGAAGAGTGTCCCATGTAGACTCGAGACTCGGCCTACTTACGAGACGGAGGTATGCCCGTATAAATCAGTACAGTATTGAAATGATATGAAAATACATTTCAATCGCTGTTGCATAGCTAGAACCCTGTTATGCAAAGTAATGGTTGTCTCTCTATAAATCACACACTTCTTTGGAAGCTGGATGTCATTGTTGATAGTCTTACATGACCTTTGTTTTGTTTTTTTACCTGAAAAGTGTTAACATTCTCACACCCATAATGAAATTGCCACCCTGTATATGTCCCCTTTGTTGTGTGAATCAGTGGGTGAATCAGTTGGCTGTATATTAGTTCCCATGATATTGGATCTGTTATCTATCCAAAGAACATCTATCATCATTGTATTCGTGGGCCCTCTATCAGTTGTATTTGCTCCTAATCTACAAAGATGGCGTGTTAAAGAGACTGCACGCCACAACTCTGAGACACAAATGGCCATTTTTAAGTCTTGCTGTGTCCAAAAGGCTGTTAAGTGTTGTATTTGTGGCTTATTGGATATCTCTATTGATATTTGCATTGGGGACTGGACGCCTCTGCGCTCCATGTTTTCACAGCAACCAGTTCTCCTCAACCGATCTCTCAGGGAGAATCTCGATTGTATACCCCTCGCGCCACCTCAAAACCCATTGGAGGTGAAGGACCTCTGGCTTTCTCAGCCAATGGGTTTTGAGAAGGAGTTGGGGATAGAGGAGGATGTGAGGAGTCTCTGTCTCTGATTGTCCATACTGAACCAAGGCATCGCCTGCCAAATACCATTCCTTCTGTCCTCCCTCCACTGATGTTATGATCAATCTGAATCGGCACAGAACTCAGTTCATAGTTCTCCTTGTTACTACAGGAGTTTGTCCTGACTGCAGCCCTACTTAGTCCTAGTTAGAGCCAGTTTTTTTATTTAACCTTAATTTAACTAGGCAAGTCAGTTAAGAACAAATTCTTATTTACAATGTCGGCCTACCGTGGAACAGTGGGTTAACTGCCTTGTACATGGGCAGATAGACAGATTTTTACCATGTCAGCTCCGGGATTCGACCCAGCAACTTTTCAGTTACTGGCCCGATGCTCTAAGCACTAGGCTACCTGCCGCCCCAAATTTAGAGCCTGTATTGAGGGCCCAGAGTGTTTCCTGTTCAGGTCACATGGTCAGGATAAGAAGTCCACTCCCTAGTCATGATCAATCGGCACCCGGCGCTCAACACTCCCTCTGTCCTCGTGAAGTGTGACAATCAGTCAGCCGGGGGGATGTAGGGGTTACTATGGAGTGGCTAGTGGTGGTGACACCGTAACCATGCCTTCCCACAGCAGGAACAGATGAGACAGGAGACTCTGATCACATGACACTTAGTGACCAAAGTTCCTTATTCCCAATCAGTGTGTTATGTTTTAACTGGAGGGTAGTGTAGGGAGCCAGCGCAGCTGCTGTACACACTGAGGTTGAGTAACTGCTAACTTGGTGGACTGCAACACCCTGAGGTGTTCATTCATCAAGTCCATCTTACTTACAGCATGTCACTCTGAAGTGACAGACTGGGAACACTTATCCTTATGTGAATGGAGCACTGAGAACGGTCTACTCCCTTAAAAAGTGGACATTTTGTTAAGGGTATAATCCAATGGGTAAATGCAGTGTGTTGCATTTCACCAGGCCCCTGAGAGAACTGATTGTGTCCTGATTGCACTGTAGCCTACTACTTCACTACCCTCAGGTCTATAGACCTAGTGTGTATTTATTTCACCCTACATTCATTAGGCCCTAAGAATGTGTTAATCTATTTGTATGATTTGGTACATGTCTATTCTGGCCTAAATGGCTTCATTGTGCCCCTATAACAGCCTGTTCTGCTGCTTTGTGGCCCTGTAGGAACAGCCTGTTCTACTGCTGTCTCTGAACAACTCTTTGACCCAATTCATCTGATTCACACTTCTGACAAAGCCTGGCGGCGTCTGTTTAAACACCGCTTTTGTGACCTTTTGTGTGTAAGTTTTGGAACTGTGTGTGTAACTGTGTGTGTGTCCTTAATGGTGTTCTACAATATGAATGGCTGTATTTTGACCCTGAAAAGTGTTAATAAGGATCTTTGTGGTGTAGATGAGGCCCTGCATGTAGTATGAGAAGGAACACTGATCACTGGCGAATTGTTGTTTCTGGTTGAAGCTGTTAGCTGGAGCCATTTGGCAATTATGTTAGCACAGCTGAAAACTGTTGTTCTGATTTAAAGAAGCAGTAAAACTGGCCTTTAGACCAGTTGAGTATCATCATTTGTGGGTTTGATTACAGGCTCTTTCTTCTGATACTCAGTCAGTCTATTCTTGTTCTGAGCATTGAAGGCTATTCCATGTGAGAAATTGCCAAGAAACTGAAGATCTCGTACAACGCTGTGTACTACTCCCTTCACAGAACAGAGCAAACTGTCTAACCAGAATAGAAAGAGTGGGAGGCCCCGGTGCACAATGGAGCACGAGGACAAGTACATCAGTGTCTAGTTTGAGAAACAGACGCCTCACATGTACTCAACTGGCAGCTTCATTAAATAGTACCAGCAAAACACCATTCTCAACGTCAACAGTGAAGTTTCCAGCTACAATAGTCATTTACAACATTAACAATGTCTACACTGTATTTCTGATCAATTGATGTTATTTTAATGGACAAAAAAAAAGTTTTTATTTCAAAAACAAGGACATTTCTAATTGACCCCAACCGTTTGAACGGTAGTGTAGGTCTCCCTCTGGCAAGGGTTCTGAATGTAAAGGTGACAGATACATGGATGGGTATTTCGGTTGTGTGTGTGTGGAGGCGTTAACTGAGAGGGGGGGTCAGAGTTCAGGTTCTGCTGCTTTTTGTCAGGGAGACGGGTCATGTATAGACTGTACAGGTTGATCTAAGTAGACCTTCTGTTTGTGTGCCCTCTCATTCTCCAGTGTTGACCCTTAGTGTCTGAGCATTCAGCCTCTACTCTCCACAGTAGCTCCAGTCCAGACACGTAGCCCTGCCGGGAGGTTAACCACTCTGGGCAAAGTTTGTCCCCGGCTGGCCAGCTCAGCCCCTGATTGGACGAGATAAAGGGTTAAACTGTTCAGCGGCCTGCCTGTGTCTGCAGCACCGCCCTGTTTACCGGCAGGCAGAGCACTGGGCAGCTCAAAGTGCACACAAAGGCCTTTTTTCTATTTTGTGGAGACATGTAGACGCACAGACAGCGTATATAGTAGGAGTGTAACCATGACAGTGCAGGGCCCCAGAGAAAGGGGTCTCTGTCCCATCTAGGGGCCATACACTGGCATATAAACTTCATGGACCACAGTGTTGTGGGTGTTTAGTCTGTTACAGGTTTATCCATACACAGGATAGGTATTTTTTCAATTTGATATACTATAGCCATCAAATTCAACTCTGGACCTCAAGGCCAATTCCGCTGCTTTTTTATATTGTTCCCCTCTAATCAGGTGCTGATTTAGACCTGGGGACACCAGGTGGGTGTAATTCATTATCAGGTAGAAGAGAGAACCAGCAGGCTCCAGACCTCGCAGAGTAGGTGTTGAATACCCCTGGCCTATAGGATGTATTAATGTAAGGTCACCTTCAGAACCGTTGCGTTCGCCTTTCTCGTCTTGGTGAGATGGTATGAGGAAACCACAACCACTCCAGTCTGATTTGTCCCAGCTGCAGATATGTAAACGTTTGCTCTGAACATGCAACTCTGTTAGGTTTTCATTTCATTGACATTGCACTTTCATTTTTGCAAACTTCCTCTTTTGTTTCTCGCCTCTCTCGCAATCTGTGAATTTCTGGAGGTCCCACTCGTAAAGCTTTCATCAGAGAGCCCTGCAGGTTGTGTGTCTTGAGACATCTGCGCTGTGTTTTCTACACTACCCAAGGAAATTAAAGGGGATAAAAGTTGGTTGTTATTTTGTCAGCTCCACTTAATGTGCGGAGACAGTTGAGGCCGGGAGGCAGCAGGGGGAATAGCTCTCGGTGTCCCCTCCCCATATGGCGACATGATTGCTCTTCTCATAGGAAGCTCAATTGGTTGGTCGCACCCAAAGCATTCAGAGGGGTTATTCACGCTGTGCTTTTCCCATCCTTTCCCTCACAGGGCCTCAGTGTTTGAACAACAACACTCTGGAGACAGGCTGACACAACGAGCTGAGAGGGAAAATGTTGAACCCTAAAGGTCCCTGTTTTGAGTGTCCCTCTACTTATGGCTGTTCCCTATATAGTGCACTACTTATGGGCCCTGATCAAAAGTAGTGCACTATATGGTGCCTTTTGGGACAAATCCATAGGGTGACGGCAGTAGACTCGCTGAGGACATCCTCTAGCCGGCTCAGAAAATATTCTTCCACTTCTGTAAATGTCTCTCACCAGTTAGCAGCTTGAGGGAGTCTGTCTCCTGACCTGAACCACTTACTGTATGTAGCTCGCTGCAGCGCCCTATAAGCCATTACTCGTGCTCAAGCCTAATTTAACATTTTTAATTTGCGACCAATCAAGGAGGAAATTCTGCAACTACTGGTCAAACGACAGAGCGGATGGATAGACAGACGGGACTCAGTGGAGTGGTCAAACGAAACAAAGGAATAGCTTTTTTGTTGAGTACAGGATTCATTAAATCTGCTTAGCAAGTAGAACAGAAGCGCTTGTGTGGCGTTAGCGTTGGAGGCTATTCCTAGCCAGCAGCCAGCATACATTATTGTTGAAGACCAGGGCTCTCCAACCCTGTTCCTGGACAGCTACCCTCCTGTAGGTTTTCCCTCCAACCCCAGTTGTAACTAACCTGATTCTGTTTATCAACCAGATATTTATTAGAAGCAGGTGCGCTAGATTAGGGTTGGAGTGAAAACCTACGGGACAGATCTCCAGGAACAGATTTGGAGAGCCCCTGTGTACCAAACAGCACTATTCCCTATGTATTGCACTGCTTTTGACCAATAAGTAGTGTACTATATAGGGAACAGGGTCCCATTTTGGGATGCAGAGTATGTCCTCCTGGCTACCACGACAACGGAACAGTCCATTTTGAAAAGCAGCAGACTGCTGCTGTTGTGTGGGAGCAGTCATGCCCAGAAAATAATGGATTGCATCGGCCATCAATTATTTAAATGTCCATTTAGAAACGTAAAGAAAAAAAGAAAGGCATACAACATTAATGCGGGGTGATATCTTGTTGACACAGCAATTACAATGCTGTTACGTACCACATACACCCTGTTCATCCCTCCTTTCAGTCGTTTCGAAAGACTGAAATATTTTCCAAACAGATGAACTGTCTCAGACCCATTCATTGTTTGTATTTGAATGATTCTCCAAAAAAAGAAAACGACCACCTGACTAGTGTTTATGTACCCAGAGCTCCACCAGTATCGCCAGACGACCCAAGGCGCTTTTCGGTTGTCTAAGTTTTCATTTGCTTGTTTACGGAGCGGGGGCCGCTTGAAACCCAATCACGACATGATAAACAATGCTCATAACCACAATAACACAGCAGCCAATTAAAGCTAAGCCCTATGAATAAAGTTTTGGTTATTTTACAGGGACACACACACACACATGGGTGAAAGCCTCCGCCAGTGTTTTACAACATCGAGGAAGCCTGATTTTAACATGACCTGTGCGGTGCTGTATTTGAGCGGCTTGTTTTTCATTCAGGTGTGTGTGTGTGTGTGGCAATGGGAGTGCTCGCTTTTGCCTGATTTGGTTTTATTGGTGTAGTTAGCAATCCAGTGATGAAAGCCATAGGTCTCTTTATAACATACACTAGACAGTTAATCTATGCACACTTTCTGCCTGATAGTCTGTCTAGGTCTCAGGGACCAAGAATAGGCCTGGAGTTGACCCACGGCCAAAAACCCACGGGCTTAGTGCTACAGCAGCTACGTGTAGCCGGTCAGACGAGGAACACTGACAGTGTGGACAGTCTGACAGTGTGGACTGCAGTGATGATATAGCAGGGATAAGATCCTTTCAACTTCTAAGTTATTACATAGTTATAACTATTTGTACATTTATCTGTATTTCCTCGTGGTCTGACTTGTCCCATTAGTGTTGTGGAGTGGGAAGGCCCACCAGCACAGACACCATCCTTCCCCAAATGTAACAATTTCCTTGCGTCACTCACTACCACTGTGTGGACAGTCCTGGTGACCAGTTCTCTGTTTCTGTGGCTATTCTCATCAACTGCGGTGGTGGTCATGTGGCGTTCTAGGCCCATGTCGTCTTTCCAAAGTCCGCCTGTTATAACTCCCAACGTGCTCCGCTGACAAACACTGCTAATAACGCCACCACCACCCACCCCCCTATTCTTCTCTCCCTCTCTCCTTACCGCTCCTCCTGGGAAAAATAGCAACAAGTTGGAAGTTAGTCCCCCCCCCTTAAACAACACTGTTTGCTTTTTGTCATGTTGCTTGGTGGCTGGGCTGCTGGCCTCGCTTGATGCAGTCTGTAAACAGATGTTCCTTTATTGCCTGGCTCTTGCTGTTTATACTGTCATAGATAAAGACTCAATCTCCCGCTGAATGTACAAAACATTAAACACTTTCCTAATATTGAGTTGCACCCCCCCTTTTCCCCTCAACATACTCAAGTCGTCAGGGCATGGACTAAAAGGTGTCGAGCGTTCCACAGGGATGCTGGCCCATGTCGACTCCAATGCTTCCCACAGTTGTCAATTTGGCTGGATGTCCTTTGATGGTGGACCATTCTTAATAAACACAGGAAATTGTTGTGAGCGACCCTACAGCTTTGCAGTTCTTGACACAAACCAGTGCGCCTGGCACCTACTACCATTCCCCATTGAAAGGCACGTAAATTGTTTCTTGCCCTTTCACCTTCTGAATGGTACACATACACAATCCATGTCTCAATTGTCTTGAGGCTTGAGAATTCTTCAACCTGTCTCCTCCCCTTCATCTACATTCTATGCTGATTGAAGTGGATTTAACAAGTGACATCAATAAAATATCATAACTTTCACCTGTTCAGTCTGTCATGGAAACAGCAGGTTTCCTTAATGTTTTGTACACTGTGTGTATATACACTAGAGGTCGACCGATTATGATTTTTCAACACCGATACCGATTTATTGGTGGACCCAAAAAAAGCCGATACGTTTAATCGGCCGATTTGTTTATGTAAAAAAAATAATATATATATATATATATATATATATATATATATATATATATATATATATAATTTTTTTTTTTTTTTTTAAAGAAAATAATCGTGTTTTTAATAAAAAAAAAAAAAAAAGTATTTTATTTATTTGTAGTAATGACAATTACAACAATACTGAATTAGCACTTTTTTTAAAACTTAATATACCTCAATAAAAATCAATTTAGCCTCAAATAAATAATGAAACATGTTCAATTTGGTTTAAATAATGCAAAAACAAAGTGTCGGAGAAGAAAGTAAAAGTGCATTATGTGCCATGTAAAAAAGCTAACGTTTAAGTTCCTTGCTCAGAACATGAGAACGTATAAAAGCTGGTGGTTCCTTTTAGCATGAGTCTTCAATATTCCAAGGTAAGAGGTTTTAGGTTGTAGTTAATATAGTATTTATAGGACTGTTTCTCTCTATACCATTTGTATTTCATATAACTTTGACTACAGGATGTTCTTATAGGCACTATAGTATTGCCAGTGTAACAGTATAGGTTCCGTCCCTCTCATCGCTCCTACCTGGGCTCGAACCAGGAACACATCGACAATAGCCTCCCTCGAAGCAGTGTTACCCATGCAGAGCAAGGGGATAACTACTTCAAGTCTCAGAGCGAGTGATGTTTGAAACGCTATTAGCGCGCACCCCATTAACTAGCTAGCCATTTCACATCGGTGACACCAGCCTCATCTCGGGAGTTGACAGGCTTGAAGTCATAAACAGCGCAATGCTTGAAGCACAGCGAAGAGCTACTGGCAAAACACACAAAAGTGCTGTTTGAATGGATGCTTACGAGCCTGCTGCTGCCTACCATCGCTCAGTCAGACTGCTCTATCAAATATCAAATCATAGACTTAATTATAACACAATCACACAGAAATACGAGCCTTTGGTCATTAATAAGGACGAATCCGGAAACTATCATTTAGCAAACAAAATGTTTATTTCAGTGAAATACGGAACCGTTCCGTATTTTATCTAACGGGTGGCATCCCTAAGTCTAAATATTGCTGTTACATTGTACAACCTTTCACTGTTATGTCATAATTACGTAAAATTCTGGCAAATTAGTTCGCAACGAGCCAGGCGGTCCAAACGTTGCATATACCCTGACTGTGCGCAATGAACACGAGAAGTGACACAATTTCACCTGGTTAATATTGCCTGCTAACCTGGATTTCTTTTAGCTAAATGTGCAGGTTTAAAAATATACTTCTGTGTATTGATTTTAAGAAAGGCATTGGTGTTTATGGTTAGGTACAGTCGTGCAACGATTGTGCTTTTTTCGCAAATGCGCTTTTGTTAAATAATCACCCTGCATTGCATCGATTATATGCAACGCACGACACGCTAGATAAACTAGTAATATCATCAACCATGTTATAAGATACGTTTAATGCTAGCTAGAAACTTACCTTGGCTTCTTACTGCATTCGCGTAACAGGCAGGCTCCTTGTGGAGTGCAATGAGAGGCAGGTGATTAGAGCGTTGGACTCGTTAACTGTAAGGTTGCAAGATTGAATCCCGGAGCTGACAATGTAAAAATCTGTCGTACTGCTGTTCCTCTGCCGTCATTGAAAATAAGAATGTGTTCTTAACTGACTTGCCTACTTAAAGGTGTAAAAAAATCGGCCAAATCAGTGTCCAAAAATACCGATTTCTGATTGTTATGAGAACTTGAAATCGTCCCTATTTTAATCGGTTGACCTCTAATACACGCACACTCTTTCTATTTTTTTTGTGTGGAAACTCTCCTGTGGTTGTAGAGCTCCACAGTCACATGGCGTTATGGTTGAATATGCCAACTCTAACACTATCCAGACCCAGTTCTTATGAAGCACAGATAAGACACTTCTCCAGACTCTTGGCTGGATATGTTTAAATGCCTGTATCCAGGGCAGACAATGAAGACAGATTTGGTCCTAAGTTATACAATGCAGGCTACATGAATGCAACTTGCAGTACAATATAATACGAACATGTTCAGAGTTCAACTTTTAGAAATCGTTATTTATTGTTCCATGTTAAAGCCAGTCCAGTGACCTCTGGCTGGAAAAATGGCTCGCTGTAAAGATATTGCCTGGCTACGCCACGACCACGGATGCTACTTCTCTGCAATTTATCTGAGTACCTACTACCTCCCCGACGCAAACATTCTAACCGTTCTGATTGGTCTCAGAAACCGCTAGGTTGGGCTGGGACACTAGTGGGTAAAGTGCAGTTTATTTATTTTTTTACATTTGTCATTAGCTTTGATTCTCTGGTTAGAGATGATCCAATCGCTGATTACTTTGTTCTGTACAACACCCCTTATCTTGACGTTGACATCGTTGAAGTAGTTTGTTGCGGTCTCAGACTGAATTATGTAGCAAACAGAGCAGCGGAAGAATTCAGTTGGAGTCATCGGGCTAGTAAAAATAGACCTTATGACAGAGAGAGAGGTTATTTCCAGCCCCAACTTTGAGTCCTACTGCTGCTCCAGAGAGAGGGGGCTGCTGCAGGGACCCAGGAGCACACAGATGTCCAAAGATGGTCCCTTTGCTTTGGCCTCTCAGGCAGAGCTGGCTTCCCCTTCCAGCAGCTCACGGGACCAGACCATAGAAATACAAATATGACCTGCAGGCCATCCACCCATCACAGAACATTGACTTGAATGGGGATGCTTTTTCTAGTGATCCTGTTTCTATCCACTGGATTGTTTGTGCAGTCATGGGAACAAGTCTCTAAAGCTGAGAGTGCATGGAGCCTGTGTATAAGCACATGTGAAATCGTCCTGGAAGGAGTTCAGAACCAGTTACGAGACTAAATGAGCAAGGTGTGTGTGTGTGCATTTTAGGATATTCCAGAATGTCAATCAATAACCCCCTCCACCTCCTCATAGGCCATCAGTAGGCAGAGAGAGAGTGGGAGGGAGAGAAAGGAAGGAAAATAAAAGATGCACCGAGCTAGCCTCAAACCCACACCATTAGCCAAGCCTCAGTCAGCCTACTCTCTGTCCCTCTCTGCTCAGGGCTCCTCTTGGCAGGCTGTGGCAGTAGGAATGTGAGCCTCTTCTGTGCTTCTGCTGTGTTCAGTGAGGGCTGGCCTCTGCTGCCTGATTTTGTTGTTTCTGCTGAGCGCAGCGCTGAGTCTGACGGAGGAAAAAGGCGCAGTTCCCTGGCGCCCCAGCACGGCATGGCGGCCGCTTCCTGTGTGCGGTGCTGATGGCTACCAGATGTCTGGAGGGAGAGAGGGAAGAGAGAATAGTGGTCTACCACGCTGGTGTCTAGTGCTTTTTGTTCTGTTTCACTTTTGTGCTACCTTTTTCCTCTCGGTCGCTCGGTCGGGGTCGCTCTGTTTGGGTCGCTCTGTCGCTGTCTCTGGGTCATTCTGTCTCCTCTCTTTCTCTGGCTCTAACCTAATCCCACAGTTTGTGGGTGTGTATCAGGGTGTGAGCTGCTGCTGTGGGCTGTTTAACCCAGTAGAGGTTGTTAACTCTGCCTGTCTGTCTCAGTGCTCCTCTTAGTCAGCTTATAGTTGAGCCTCTTCCCCGATCCACTTTCATAGAAAAGACATGCTTCATTAGAAACAACCATTAAATCATCTTCCCTCCTCCTCCTGCATGCCTTGGTCACGTCCCAAATGGCACCCTATTACTTATCTAGTGCACTACTTTTTGGCTAGGGCTCATGTCAAAAGTAGTGCACTATGTATGGTGCCATTCTGGGACGCAGACATGAACTAGATGAGCATAACTGGGCCGTAAAGCCTGTAATGCTACATTTTAATATCCAGACCTCATACATTTTACAGCCGCTGTAATTCATGGTCGTTGAGAGAAAATGGTGTGCCCTTCACATTTCAGTGTTTTAGTGACTTTACTGTTTGATCTAGACATCTGAACTGTTTGTGGCTCTATCAATCCATGTGAGTGGTCTACTTTTGAAAGTCGACCACAAGGGACTGTGTGTAAGTGGCCCCGCCCCCCCGTGTCGGCTCATCTGTCTCTGCCACATGTACACACACCTGTGCTTCTGCAGGGCCTTCGTACAGCCTCTAGACGCACTGCTGCTGTGGCCCTATCTCCCCTCTTGAGGATTCCTATGTGTGTTTGTGTGATGGGGGGGAGGGGGCACCCTGGAGACAAGCTGTGAAATGCCCACCGCCGCCCTGTGTAATTTCTCGGGTTACTGTGAGTCAGCCGGGCCCATACGGACAGACCACACACTCCTCCCTACCTCTATCGCTCTCTTTCTCTCTATTTTTCGCTTTTCATCTTGTTGCTTCTCTCTTTAAAAAAATCATTATCTAAATGAGTTTATACTAGAGAAAAAGATGTGTCTAGTCAAGAGGTAGAGGGCGAGAGGGGCAGGCCAGTCCTTTCTTAGCCTGTCCCCTATGAGTGTCCTGCGGGCAGCCTGATTGCATTATAGAGCTCAGCTCTGGTGCTGCTCGATATCTCTGGCCTGGCTACCAGCCAGAGGAAGGGGGTGAGACACACACCCCCCCGCTCCCAGTGAAGACCCTGTTGTGAGAGCGGGCTAGGTTACACTCCCTCTGATTGGTGGCTGAGAGACGGTGAACTCCCACCTTCTCTCTCAGTATTCCTGTGAACTCTCCCAACGTTATTTCTGTATGTCTCTCGGGTACGTCTCGGGACCCTGTGGACTAGCTTGAGTGCTCGACCCGTCGACATTTTGTAGGGCCGACTTCGTCTCTCGTTCTGATATACCAATGGCATTTGGCTAGGCGACTGGACTGGTCGATCAGGCATTGAGTTCCAGGTCAGTACTACTATGCAGAATGTAAGCATTTTTGTTGTATTTATTGTTGAGGGAATTCTATTGAGTTTACTGCTGCTTATCTGGACATTTTGAAATATAGACCCTGACTTTATGGTTCCCAGGTGGACTGACGAGCTGCAGGTGTTCACACAACTCAAGCGCCGTTGGAGCTTAGCTCTTACCTGCTACTTTAACACACATCAACTCCGCTTCCCCTATTCAGAAACCATACAGCCTGTGACAAGAGCCTCTAAGTGTTGGGTCAGTGAAAGTGATGTGGTTTTGAGCTGAACAACGATCATCCCAAAAAGAAAAGATCCTTCCTCATAGTTTATTTGTAAAGTAATGACAACATTCCACAATGTATTCTGACATGCTGGTTGTCTTAAAGGGATTTGTTGTTTACAGTAGATACGCCCCAGCCAGATACTGCTCTTTCATCTAGAATGTATCGATCAGCAGGCCATTATGTTGATCAGTGTTATGCCCATACATGTGGTTATGTGGGGCTCCTAAGGCACTGCATCTCAGTGGAAGAGGCGTCACTGCAGTCCCTGGTTTGAATCCAGGCTGCATCACATCCGGCTGTGATTGGAGTCCCATAGGGCGGCGCACAATTGGCCCAGCGTCGTCTGGGTCTGGCCGGGGTAGGCCGTCATTGTTAGTAAGAATTTGCTCTTAACTGACTTGCCTAGTTAAATAAAGGTTAAATGAAGTAAAAGGTCTGGTATTGGCAATGCATTCATTGTCATACTTCGTTAACATATAACATAACACATGGCATAGCCTTGTCTTGGTCTGTTTTGTGTGTTCAGCTCCACTATGCCAGTGTGTGGTTTGGACCACTACTCTGATGGCCATTTGGCCTGTCGAGTTGTGCGCTCAGTCATTCTCTTGTGTGTACAGACCAGACACAGACACGCACTCGCAGGCTGAGACAAACCACAGCAGAACTAAGAGGGAATTGTCTGGGCCGCTGGTCTTCCCCTCAGCCTGGCTGCTCGCTCTTTGCAGCCAAGAAACACTGATCATGTGAATGGCCCAGCCCTGCTAATGGAATGTGTTGAATTCCTAAAGATGCTGTTTTGACAAACATGTGACTTGGGGGGGGGGGGGGGGCTGTACATGTTTTGAATCCTCAACCTTTGTACAGATGTTATTGTTGAGAACCAACTTGAATATCAGGCAAAGAGGAGATGTAGAAGGGGAGGGACGTCTCTGCCACCTACCTCCACCATGCCTGCTCCCCCACGTTAAGTAGACAACCTCTGTTGAACAGCACAGCTAGAAATGTCATGAGTAGAACCTACAGTATTCCTCCTAACATGAGAGAGCATGTTTGTTCCACGTAATATATTTATATCTGAGCCTTCCACATTGTTGTGCCCTGTACTGCTTTAGTCAGATGACCTAGTCCGAGCCCTTATGTCCTGTCCCCCATCAGTTCTCACAACAATCCCCCAAACTGAATACTATCCTGCCTAAATTGAACAGGCTGCTGAATAGCAACAAGGGCAATTAACTACAGAAATATGGGAATCGCTCTTAGTTGCGGTTCTTGTTGGATAAACAATTAACGTGTGTGTGCGCGCGTCTGGAAGTAACAGTAGTCCTATGTCATTGCAGGCCTATTAGGAAGGAAGGACACGTTTCAAACTCTAATCAATCCTTCAACCAATCAATAACTCAGTAAAACTACAAATCAACTTGTCAATTCTCAGGTTATTGGGTTAAGCTAATAGGGGTCAACCTACTGTATGACTGACAATATCAGATGGTATTTAGTGGTACACTTCTCTCTGCAGTCTCTGATATAAGGAATTATACATTTGAATTCTAAACTAATCTGAGCTAACATGGATTACTGTTGCATAATTTATTATTTAGACAAACAAATTTCTCTTGTTTTGTGTAATATAATTGGAGTACAACACATCTGATTTGATGACGTAGGCCTACACCACAAATGGACTCCCTTCGCTTAGTTGAAGTATTCTCCCATACATATACAATAGATGACTCTATTTCTGTGCTTTCCCTACAAACACGCATCAAGAGAGCACATGGACTCCACCTCTGTTCAGTTGTCAGTTAGATAGAAGCCAGTGGGTGTTGTGTTCTCCATTGGGCTAATCAGTGCTTGACTTTGACAGGAGCTCAGTACTGGCACGTCAGATTTTCTACTGCTTGAGCTCCTGTTCCTCTTATAGAATATCAGCTCAAGTATTGTGGAGCTCCTGCACCTAAATATATAAACGGTACCGGCCCCCAAAATGAGTACTTGAACCTATTTCAGTCCAAGTCAAGCACTGGTGATAATAGCTATTGAGCTTAGGTTTCTGTTGCTCCATCCCTCTACCACAAACCAACATCTATACAGCTTCACCAGCCAATAGCGAAAGTGCATGAAGATGGCGACCATCATGTACTTACCACAAGTCACATAAGTTGCATGGACTTACTCTGTGTGCAATACTAGTGTTTAATGTGATTTTTGAATGACTACCTCACCTCTGTACTCCACATATACAATTATCTGTAAGGTCCCTCGGGTGACAAATCAAATTTGATTTGACTGTGTTGAATGCAATAGGTGTAGTGTGAAATGCTTACTTACAAGCCCTTAACCAACAATGCAGTTCAAGAAATGGAGTTAAGAAAATATTTACTAAATGAACTAAAGTAACACAATAAAATAACAATACCGACGCTATATATAGGTGGTACCGATACAGAGTCAATGTGCGGGGGGTATAGGTTAGGTAATTTGTACATGTAGGTAGGGGTAAAGTGGTAGGGGTAAAGTAAACAAAGAGGGGGGGGGGGGTGTCAATGTAAATAGTCCGGGTGGCCATTTGAATTGTTCTTGGGGGGGGGGGGGGGGGTAGAAGGCGGTAGAAGCTGTTAAGGAGCTCCTTGTACCTAGACTTGGTGATACCGCTTGTAGAGAGAACAGTCTATGACTTTGGTGACTGGAGCCATTGAACATTTTTTGGGGCCTTCCTCTGACACCGCCTAGTATATACAGTTGAAGTCGGAAGAATACATGCACTTAGGCTGGGGTCATTAAAACTCGTTTTTCAACCACTCCACAAATTTCTTGTTAACAAACTATAGTTTCGGCAAGTCTGTTAGGACATCTACTTTGTGCATGACACAAGTCATTTTTCCAACAATTGTTTACAGAGAGATTATTTCACTTATAATTCACTGCATCACAATTCCAGTGGGTCAGAAGTTTACATACAGTAAGTTGACTGTGCCTTTAAACAGCTTGGAAAATTCCAGAAAATGATGTCATGGCTTTAGAAGCTTCTGATAGGCTAATTGATATCATTTGAGTCAATTGGATGTTTACCTGTGGATGTATTTCATGGCCTACCTTCAAACTCAGTGCCTCTTTGCTTGACATCATGAGAAAATCAAAAGAAATCAGCCAAGACCTCAGAAAAAAATTGTAGACCTCCACAAGTCTGGTTCATCCTTGGGCGCAATTTCCAAATGCCTCAAGGTACCATGTTCATCTATACAAACGATAGTACGCAAGTATAAATACCATGGGACCACGCAGCCACCATACCGCTCAGGAAGGAGACGTGTTCTGTCTCCTAGAGATGAATGTACTTTGAGAAAAGTGCAAATCAATCCCAGAACAACAGCAAAGGACCTTGTAAAGATGCTGGAGGAAACGGGAACATATATCCACAGTAAAATAAGTCCTATATCGATATAACCTGAAAGGCCGCTCAGCAAGGAAGAATCCACTGCTCCAAAACCGCCATTAAAAGCCATACTATGGTTTGCAACAGCACATGGATATGTCCTCTAGTCTGATGAAACAAAAATAGGACTGTTTGGCCATAATGATCATCGTTATGTTTTGAGGAAAAAGGGGGAGGCTTGCAAGCTGAAGAACACCATCCCAACTGTGAAGCACGAGGGACTGGTGCTGCAGGAGGGACTGGTGCTCTTCACAAAATAGATAGCATCATGAGGACTGAAAATTGTGGATATATTGAAGCAAACATCTCAAGACATCAGTCAGGAAGTTAAAGCTTGGTCGCAAATGGGTCTTCCAAATGGACAATGACCCCAAGCATACTTCCAAAGTTGTGGCAAAATTGCATAAGGACAACAAAGACAAGGTATTGGAGTGGTCGTCACAAATCCCAGACCTCAATCCTATAGAACATTTGTGGGCAGAACTGAAAAAGCGTGTGCGTGCAAGGAGGCCTACAAACCTGACTCGGTTACACCAGCTCTGTCAGGAGGAATGGGCCAAAATTCACCCAACTTATTGTGGGAAGCTTGTGGAAGGTTACCCAAAACGTTTGACCTAAGTTAAACAATTTAAAGGCAATGCTACCAATACTAATTGAGTGCATGTAAACTTCTGACCCACTGGGAATGTGATGAAAGAAATAAAAGCTGAAATAAATCATTCTCTCTACTATTATTCTGACTTTTCACATTAAAATAAAGTGGTGATCCTAACTGACCTAAGACGGAATTTTTTACTGAGATTAAATGTCAGGAATTGTGAAACTGAGTTTAAATGTACAGTGGGAGAACAAGTATTTAATCACTGCCGATTTTGCAGGTTTTCCTACTAACAAAGCATATAGAGGTCGGTCTGCACACACTGCAGCAAGGATTTTAGCCCACTCCTCCATACAGACCTTCTCCAGATCCTTCAGGTTTCGGGGCTGTCGCTGGGCAATACGGACTTTCAGTTCCCTCCAAAGATTTTCTATTGGGTTCAGGTCTGGAGACTGGCTAGGCCACTCCAGGACCTTGAGATGCCTCTTACGGAGCCACTCCTTAGTTGCCCTGGCTGTGTTTCGGGTCGTTGTCATGCTGGAAGACCCAGCCACGACCCATCTTCAATGCTCTTACTGAGGGAAGGAGGTTGTTGGCCAAGATCTCACGATACATGGCCCCATCCATCCTCCCCCAAATACGGTGCAGTCGTCCTGTCCCCTTTGCAGAAAAGCACCCCAAAGAATGATGTTTCCACCTCCATGCTTCACGGTTGGGATGGTGTTCTTGGGGTTGTACTCATCCTTCTTCCTCCATTGACCAGGTCCTGCCGTGTAGTTCTGGGCTGATCCCTCACCTTCCTCATGGTCATTGATGCCCCACGAGGTGAGATCTTGCATGGAGCCCCAGACCGAGGGTGATTGAGCGTCATCTTGAATTTCTTCCATTTTCTAATAATTGCGCCAACAGTTGTTGCCTTCTCAACAAGCTGCTTGCCTATTGTCCTGTAGCCCATCCCAGCCTTGTGCAGGTCTACAATTTTATCCCTGATGTCCTTACACAGCTCTCTGGTCTTGGCCATCGTGGAGAGGTTGGAGTCTGTTTGAGTGTGTGGACAGGTGTCTTTTATACAGGTAACGAGTTCAAACAGGTGCAGTTAATGCAGGTAATGAGTGGAGAACAGGAGGGCTTCTTAAAGAAAAAGTAACAGGTCTGTGAGAGCCGGAATTCTTACTGGTTGGTAGGTGATCAAATACTTATGTCATGCAATAAAATGCAAAATAATTACTTAAAAATCATACAATGTGATTTTCTGGATTTTTGTTTTAGATTCCGTCTCTCACAGTTGAAGTGTACCTATGATACAAATTACAGACCTCTACATGCTTTGTAAGTAGGAAAACCTGCAAAATCGGCAGTGTATCAAATGCTTGTTCTGTCCACTGTATTTGGCTAAGGTGTATGTAAATTTCCGACTTCAACTGTAGGTCCTGAATGGCAGGAAGCTTGGCCACAGTGATCTACTGGGCCATACGCACTACCCTCTGTAGCTCCTTAAGGTCGGATGCTGAGCAGTTTCCATACCAGGCGGTGATGCAACTGGTCAGGATGCACTTGATGGTGCTGTTGTTGAACTTTTTGAAGATCTGATGACTCATGCCAAATCTTTTCAGTCTCCTGAGGGGGTAAAGGTGTGTTTGGACTAGGGTTGCAAAGAGTTGGAAACCTGGCGGTAAATGTGCCATTGGAAGTTGAGCTCTGGAATTTTGCACAAATTCATCAAAAAAGTTAGCTTATAAGTGAACCTTTTTTTGTGGGATACACAAGGCAATTCTAGGTCTTGTGGCATGTTTTGGTTAAACTATCCCCAATGGAATTGCAACCCTCTGCATGCACAGTGTGTTCTTCCATCACATTTGCAGCTGATTCTCAAGAGCTTACACACCAATGAGATGCTATTGAGCCCACACTACATGCTTTCTGGTAAGTTTTGATTACGATACTAGGTGGAGTGAAAATATTTTATAACATGTTTTTGTTTTTTTAACTAGTAAATAGTAGCCTACAGCAAAGTGTGTTTTTTAAAAATCATTTCATACTTGTTAACCATTTCTTCTAGTTAGTTTTTGCTACCATGTTGATTTTTAGCTTGCTTGAGCCTAACTGAGTGTTAATTCACCTGTGTCCATACATGTTTCATTTTAAAACATTTATCTTACCAAGGAGTTGTTCAATCTAACTGCTTAACTATTTATCTGTATGTGGAATTGCATTTATATTTTTTTACTCATGTTTGTCTAATCTTTACAGGAAAATGCCACTGGCACTATCTGATGTTTGGAGACATTTCACTGCAGCTAATGTAGAAGGAAAAGCTGTGTACAATTGCAAATACTGTGCCAATTCATATGTGAAGAATGCAACAAAGACGCAGTATCATCTGGCCAAGTGCATTAAGTTTCCTCACCGCTCACGAAAAGCAACCGCTGACAAAAGTCCCTCTACTTCTATTCGAGGTGAACATGATGAATCGGACACCTTATCGATAGCAACAGCTCATGGAATCAGAGAAAGTAGTCAGAGAAATGCTGATGAATGTCTTGCTCGAGTTGTGTATACAACTGGTTCACCTCTGATGCTCACAGGCAATGTGTATTGGAAGAGATTTCTGAATGTTCTTCGCCCAGCATACACCCCTCCAACCAGACATGCTTTATCTACTCATTTGCTGGATGCAGATTTCAGGTGAAGGTCAAGCAAATCATAGAGAAAGCACACCGTATTGCAAATGTTAATGGGCAAGGAATAATTAACTACATCATCTCCTCCCCTCAACTAGTATTCTACAAGAGCAGACAAGGCACAACAGACACACCGGTCTCTACATTGCAGATGAGCTGAAGGCAGTCATCAATGACCTTGGACCACAGAAGGCATTTGCACTGGTGACAAACACGGCTGAAAACATGAAGGCTGCTTGGTCTGAAGTGGAGGAGTCCTACCCTCACATCACACCCATTGGCTCTGCTGCTCATGCATCGAATCTGCTCCTCAAGGACATCATGGCACTGAAAACAATGGAAAGCAAAGCAATTTACCTCAACAAGCAAAGTGAGAAGAATAAGAGCACCACATTGAAGCTGCCCAGCAACACTCGTTGGGGTGGTGTTGTCATCATGATTGACAGTCTCCTGGAGGGGAAGGAGTCTCCAAGAAATGTCATTATCACAGTCTGTTGATATGGACAGCCCCATCAGGATCCTGGGGCGGCAGGGTAGCCTAGTGGTTAGAGTGTTGGACTAGTAACCGAAAGTTCAAGTCCCCGAGCTGACAAGGTACAAATCTGTCGTTCTGCCCCTGAACAGGCAGTTAACCCACTGTTCCTAGGCCGTCATTGAAAATAAGAATTTGTTCTTAACTGACTTGCCTAGTTAAATAATGGTAAAATAAAACAATCCTCCTGTATGATGTATTTGGGGAGAAAGTGGTAAGCAGCCTGAAACTCCTGAAACCTATAGCAGCTGCCATTACATGGATTGAGAGAGACAATTCCATCCTGTCTGATGTTCAGACTGCTTGTAGATATAAGAGAATAAATCTGTACTGCCCTGCCCACTTCACTGTTGCTCCAAGCAGAGGTAACTGCAGTTCTGAAATACATCAAAAAGCGTGAAGACTTCTGCCTGAAGCCCATACACGCTGCAGCGTACATGTTGGACCTCAAGTATGCTGGCAAGAGCATCCTGTCTGGTACAGAGCTCAACAAGGCCAATGGTGTCATCACTACCATGTCTCGCCACCTTTGCCTGGATGAGGGCAAGGTTCTTGGCAGTCTGGCGAAGTACACTTTCAAGCAAGGGCTTTGGGATGGAGACGGAATATGGCAGTCGTGCCAACATATCTCATCAGCCACCTGGTGGAAAGGACTTTATGGATCTGCGGCTCTTTCCCCTGTTGCCTCCATTCTCCAAATCCCACCATCATCAGCCACCTCAGAGCGCAACTGGTCCTTATTTGGAAACACACACACCAAAGCATGCAACAGGCTGACCAATAAAAGGGTTGAAAAATTGGTGGCCATCTGGGCAAATTTGAGGCTTTTTGTGCCTGACCAGCCATCCTCAACAAGGTTGGAAAGTGACATTGAAGATGATGCCTCAGTCTGATGTTCAAGAGCTGGACATTGATGTAATCCAGGGAGAAGACATGGAAGCCTGAGAGAAAGACGAGCAAAGCTTTAGTTTCTAGACTATCATTTTACAGATTTATGTTAAATGTTTTTGAGAGATGCGATGGATCTTTGGGATCATTCAATATTCCCTTTTTGTTAAGTGAAATCATCCCATGTGAAGAGTCAACTCATTTAATTAAAGTTCAATTTGTAACTTTTTTTTTCTATTGTAAGGATTTAATCAATTTCAATTGTCTACTTATGATAAGGTACAATGTTTGTTTCTGTCTCCATATGATATGGTAAATATATCCAATGCAAAAAACATCTACATTTCATTTGCATCGATTTCCGTAAATTCCTATGGAAAGTTTCCAACTTTTGAATATTCCCCAAAATGTGCAACCCTAGTTTGGACCATGATAGTTTTTTTGTGAAGTGGACACCAAGGAACTTGAAACTATCGAACCCGCTACCGCCCCGTCAATGTGAATGGGGGCGTGTTCGGTCCTCATTTTCCTGTAGTCCACGATCATCTCCTTTTGTCTTGCTCACGTTGAGGGAGAGTTTGTTGTCCTGGCACCACACTGCTAGGTCTCTGACCTCCTCCCTAAAGATACAGGCATCCTTTTTAACTTAGTTGCCGGAGAGGAAGGAAACCGCTCAGGGATTTCACAATGAGGCTGATGGGGACTTTTAAAACGGAGTTTAATGGTTGTGATAGGAGAACTGAGGATTGTAGTTACTCCACAATACTAACCTAATTGAGAGTGAAAAGGAAGCCTGTACAGAATAAAAATATTCCAAAACATGCTTTCTGTTTGCAACAAGGCACTCACTAAATTAATACGGAAAACCTTTTTGTCCTGAATAAAAAGTGTTATGTTTGGAGCAAATACAACATAGTATTGAGTACCACAGTCCATATTTTCAAGCATAGTGTTGGTTGCATCATGTTATGGGTATTTGTGTAATTTTTAATGACGGGAGTTTCTCAGGATAAAAAATAAAAATGTAATGGGGCTAGGCTCAGGCAAAATCCTAGAGGATAACCTGGTTGTCTGCTTTCTACTAGACACTGGTGAATTAATCTCCCATTCAGCTGGACAATAACCTAAAACACAATACCAAATCTACACTGTAATTGCTTACCAAGAAGACAGTGAATGTTCCTGAGAGGCCGAGTTACAGTTTTGACTTAAATCTACTTTAAAATCTATGGCTAGACCTAAAAATGGTTGTCTAGCAATGATCAACAACCAATTTGACAGAGCTTGAAGAGTTTTGAAAATAATGAGTCAAATGTTGTACAATCCAGGTGTGGAAAGCGCTTAGACTTACCCAGAAAGACTCAGTAATCACTGCCAAAGGTGCTTATACAAAAGATTTGCTCAGGGGTGTGAATGAGGTACTTCATTTTCAGTATATTTGCAAAAATAAAAAAAATAAAAAAATTCACTTTGACATTGGGGTATTGTGTGTAGATGATTGCATTTAAAAATAATCCATTTTGAATTCAGGCTCTAACGCTACAAAATGTGGAATAAGTCAAGGGGTAAGAATAATTTGAAGGCACTGTAATTGAGAAGACTAGGCAACCAGGCTTATTGGCACTTTGTGTGTGTGTGCGTGCGCACACGAGTGTTTATTTGCCTCCACTCTCACTGCCCTACAATTCCTCTCAGACGTAAACAAATCTAAACAACAAAATTGTGTCACAATACTGATGTGAAAACGGTCATTTAGAACTCAAAAACCAGCCCATTGTTATGTGGCAGAGCGTAATATAGTGCGTAGTAAGACATTCCAGTGGCTTGGGGGAAATTGCTGCTGTAACACAGTAGGCTGTCATTAGACTAGCCTTGGTCTATGGGAACACATACACAGCAGACTCTCAGCCTACGGGCCATTGGCTTTCATTATTTTAGATTATTAAAGTTTATGTCCACTGGGTTCACGGAAACCCTCTGTCCTGTGGGCCAAAACAGTCAGAGTAACGTTATGGAGGGAGTGAAGGCCTGGGGCTGGGCCGCTGCTTTATTTGGTGGTGCTGCTGCTATGGCTTATGCCGTTAAGAGAACGAGAGACTGGCTGGCTCTGTTGTGTAGCGGGATGGAGACATTTTAGTAGTGGTTTGGTGGAGTGGGATAGGAGGAGGGAGGGTTGCTGTGGTCATGGAGGGGTGGGCGGTGGTAGTGGGGTTATCTTGACGGATCACTGGAGAGGAGACGCAGACAGAACTAAATCCCATTTGGATTGGTTAGTCCGGAGAGAGTCTTGTCTCCAGCAGCAGTGTAAGCAAACTGTTATGCTGTCTGTCTTGACTACTGTAAGCCACATAGACAGCCGCACAGTTCTCTACTCCCGTCTTCTCATTGTCCATCAAGGTGTCTTTGCTCTGTTAGTCACCGTCTGCTCCATGAGGTTCTTCGCATACCAGTAGAGTCCTAGTTGTGTCTTAATGTCTTGAATCTACAGTGAACCGTTGCGCTCTACCACTGTCAAATACATTATGCTTGGAAAAGTTATCGGTCCATGTAAAACAGTGCTGACCTCATGCAGTTCAGTTGTGCCCATAGTTTCTCACATCTGCAGTGTGTTATGAACGGCTGCACTCCTGAATGCTACACCACTGGTGTTAACAGAGTAGCATGTCAATAGCCCACTGCTCATAGTTTCAGAGAACTGCTTCAGGAGTAGGAAGTGGGGTGGTTGCTGTTCTTTCCATGAACACAGTGGTGTTTACCCCATTAAGGAACTGAAACCCCCTGCAGGCTCACAGCTGTGGTGTGCAGAGTTTAACAGGAGAGACGCATCATGACACAATTCTCAGGAACACACACACACACACACACAGACACACAGACACACACACTGACAGATGCACACACACACACACACACACACACACACATCCCAGTCAAATGCGCATCCTAGTCAAACACCCATCCCAGTCAGGAACACACACTCACTCACACCACAGACAGAGAGAGAATTTGATTTGTCACATGCTTTGTAATTAACAGGTGTAGACTAACAGTGAAATGCTTATTTATGGGTCCTTTCCCACAATTGATAACCTAACTCGTTGCACACGTCATAGCACTTAGTCACACCCCATGTGTACAAGCCTCCTGGGCCTGAGTAGGCACAAGTCAACCCCCGTCCTCTGTAAAAAGGGCCAAAAAACATCTATTTGAGGAATTGCTGACATTGTTTTGGGGCTGCTTGCGTTAGGCCTGACTTGGGAAATGGTTCACATTTCTCCTCTGCTGCCTCTGCTGCCTCGCGGTTCCAATCACAGACACACTATGCACGCGCACACAGACAATCGAAAGTGAAGCACGGTATCGGTGTGATAATCTGGGCCAGTGAGCAGGGTTCCTTGGGACTGGAGGAGAGGGGAGGTGTCTCTCTCCTTGCTGTCTGAACAACGTGCCTCAACAGGCCCAACACCTTTTAACGCTTCTTAGAGGAGAAACACACAGGAACGTCATGTGACTGGAGTCACTATAGAAAGGGCAGCATTATGATCCTCAAAGGGATGTACCTGCACTTGTAGGAGGAGACGGGTGTGGTATAACCTGATTTAAAAGAAACTGCTTCTCACTGCTTACTTTAGTTGCACTTGTTGAAGCGTTCACATTTGCAAGTAGTGTGTGAGAGCTTTTAGCCCCCATAAGGAGTGTTTGATTATAGAAGGTCAAGTATTGCAGTCGTGTTGGTCGCTATATTTGAGTTGTTGAACCAAATCATTTGTAAATACTCATTTTACACTGCGTGTACAAAACACCTGCTCTTTCCATGACAGACTGACCAGGTGAAAGCTATGTTCCCTTATTGATGTTACTTGTTAAATACACTTCAATCAGTGTAGATGAAGGGGAGGAGACAGGTTAAAGAAGGATTTTTAAGCCGTGATACAATTGAGACATGGATTGTGTATGTGTGCCATTCAGAAGGTGAACGGGCAAGACAAAAAATGTAAGTGCCTTTCAACGGGGTATGGTAGTAGGTGCCAGGCACACCGGTTTGAGTGTGCAGGAACTGCAACGCTGCTGGGTTTTTCCACACTCAATAGTTTGTGGATCAAGAATGGTCCACCACACAGGACCTCCAGCCAACTTGACACAACTGTGGGAAGCACTGGAGTCAACATGGGCCAGCATCCCTGTGGAGCGCTTTCCTTGTATAGTCGATGCTGCGATGAATTAAGGTTGTTCTGAGGGCAAAAAGGGTGCAAGTCAATATTAGGAAGGTGTTAATGTTTTGTACACGGTGTACTCTAAGGGTTTGGTGAGGAAACACTAACGTGATGTCACTTGCGACATCAAGCACATCCACAAACCACGTGTCTGTTACTGTGTCCGTTCCATTTCCTTATCTTTAAATATAGTCAGTGCGACTTCAGGCCCATTTCCTTTCCCTCCTCCTTAGTCATAGAGCAGAGGAATTGGATTATGGTTGAATCAACGCAGCCCGGGGCAGTAAATGTGATTTGGTCTGGGTTAGCTCTGCTCTCTGATTGGATTAGAGACTGTCTGTCGTCTGCTGGTCACTGTCTTCAGACACTCAGGATGGTACCCGGGAGAGAGAGCTAGAGAGAGAGCTAGAGAGAGAGAGAGCTAGAGAGAGAGAGAGCTAGAGAGAGAGAGAGCTAGAGAGAGAGAGAGCTAGAGAGAGAGAGAGCTAGAGAGCTAGAGAGAGCTAGAGAGAGAGAGAGCTAGAGAGATACATACCGGCTAGGGATTCCCCGTTAGATGCATACACTCTTATGTAGACATGTGAACACATGCATGCATTCACTATGGCTGCCACAGTAGTTGTATGAATGTGTAACTGACAATTATGGACATTAAACATGTATATATATTTTGTCATCGTCTCAAGATATTCATTTTTAGGAAGAGGGGGATTTGAACTTTAACGTTTTTTTTTTCTGTGACGAGGGTAAGGTTCGTAATTATTTTACGAGCAGAACCACATGGTCGGGAGTGAAATCTTTAAGAAAGTATGTCATAGCTCAATTTTGAAGATTCATTAGAAGTGCACATTTGTTTTCCAAATAAAAAATGATCATGACTCATTTGCATGAGAATGAATTGTTACCCAAAATCCCGTAATCGTCACAGCCCTAGCATTCACACTCGAGCACGCAAACCCACATGACACAGGCATGCACGTACACACACACCCTCAGTGGGCAGTGAGGTCTGGTCATGTGTCTGGCTGGCGTCTCCACCACCCACAGCCTGCTGCTGTAGTGTGGAAGCTCTACTGATTAGTGCTGTCTCTCTCTGGTTCCATCAGCTTCATCAACATACTGTGGTTGTGTCTGTCAGAAGTTAACCTGTCCTTAATGGGTAGTGGTGAAGCCCCGACTTATTAGGCATATGATCATCTTTTGACCATCTGTTAGTAGGGTCGTGAACTTTGCATGACAACGGGTTGGAACGGACTCAACAGGATGTCAGGCCTGTTGAGGCCTTTTGGGCCAGACAAGGAGAACTAAGGTCCTGACTCCATTTGGCCACAGCCTGGCGAGGGGCGGACGGTGAGGGTGTTTTCTGTCCTGCTTCGCCGCTGTACCACTGGCCTAGCTAGTGTAGGCCCCTCTCCTCTCGGTGGAAACAGCCTGTCGTAGCTGAGTAGGGAATAGGAGGTGGTGGGTGGAGTGGAGGTGGCCTCTGTTATTTTCAGTCCATTGTGTCTACTTCCTGTGGGCCAGTGGTTATTGGAGCAGGGTGTTAGGCTTGACGGAGGTGGGGAGGAAAGGAACCAGACTTGGTCGGCTCAACGCTGGCTGGCTGGCAAGCAGCTTGGATGACTAGCTACCACGCTCCTGTCTTCGCTTCCCTATACCCGTCTCCACTCCGACTCGGCACCACCAGGTAAAACTTTGCCCCCTGAGTTCGTTGTCATACTAGTGGTAGCCATGTTTTCCTCTTGTTGCTATGCATGTTTTTTTACTTGTTGTTGGGGAAATGATGTTCGAACCACACGTCTGGCGGGTAACACCTACCCTCACTCGGCGCCTATGGTGCCTCTTTCTTTCAAGTCAGACGTTGTAGATTGTCTGTCCGCAGCTTGTTTGTTTATCCGTTGCGTGTGGACAGTGTTTGACGCCTCAGCTAAAAACCCAGTAACGCGGGAGACAGGAAGTGGGCGGTGGAAGTGTGCCATCCGCCCTCACTCTTATGGAAGGTGAAGCCTCCTCCAGGGCGGCCGTTGTAGGCGACGTGTATTATTTGAAGACGAGGAGAGGAAGCTGGGCAGTACCTGTGGTAATAACACTCTCAATAAGAGCCTTTCTGTCTGGTAGCATTGGGATAAACAGTAGACTTTTTTTCTCAGGGGAGCTAAATCTCATTAGGTTTACTTGCATGTCCATGTCAATGGGGGTATTGAGTTTGTAACCTGCACTATACAGTATATTGTCTAACCTGTGTAATCAGTGTGTGAATCCGTTCCGCTCGGTATTGCGTTGAGACAACAAAATGTGGGGGGGGGGGGGGGGGATCTATAGTTAGCCCTGACCAAAGGACCTCCTGCCGCGTGACAATGGAGGCAAAACAGGAAGTCTTTTTGCCCTGTGTGTGTGTGTGTGTTGGGAACAGATGACCAGAAAGATTAAAAAAGAGGAGAAAAATGCCAACAAAGTGGAAACTTCCAGCAGCAAGGGATGGTTTTTCCTTGTGTGTTTGTCTCTCTCCTCTCTCGTGTTTTTCTCTTCTAAAAGACCCTGTTTCCTGGTAAACATTGAGAGAGAGAGACGGGTGTTTGGTTTGGCGTTCGAGGAATGGATTAGTACCTACTGTTCAGTCGGTGGTTGTGTTTGTGTGTTCAGTCGCTGTGTGAGAACTGTTACTTAACCACGCTCTCTCAGCCATGAACGATGGGAAATCAACCAACACGTTAATGTTTAAGCCCACTCACTCATAGTTAATGCTTTACCCGCCTTAGGACCCTGCAGCCTAACCTGGGCTGACTGGAGCTGTACGTACTGGGGGATGTGGTGGGGAGGGAGGATTTCTCCACTCTGGCAACCATCAACCCTGTCTGTCGCTGGGGGTTTCGGGTTGCAGGTGGTGGAGAAAACGGAACCAGTTGAAGAGGGAGATGAAAACGGTCCTCGGTTTCTAAAACCAGGCCATTCCCACGGGACCACTGTTACTGTGCTATTGATCTCCCACCCTCTCTTGTTCTCTCTCGCCCCCCTCTCTCTCTCATTCTCTCTCTCCCCCTCTTTCTTTCTCTGCCTTTCCTAATGAATGATTGTGGCCTGACCCCTGACTGAGAGCTCCTCTTGTCTTCGCCTTAAGAGTCAGTCACACAGTACTAACCTAGCCGTCGCAGCAGTAGTACGGCGTTGGGTGACAGTATGACAGAGGGACAGCAGCAGAGATGGGACATTGGGATAGTAGGATCTGGTGGACAGGGGAACTGCCTCTAACTGGGCCTCTTTGGATAACACCTCCCAGCTGACCAACACTCCCACAGACCGGTAAGAACTAAAGCACCTCAGTTATCTCAACTGGGAAGAAGCAGAAGGTGTTGTTCCAGTACTGCACACTTGTGGTCCCAAGACTACAGGAAAGCCTTTGAAGAAGTGTGTGTACTGTTTGGCTGGATAGCAGGGCTATCCAACATGGATTTGTGTTCTTTGGACTGTCAGTGTAGAGGGCGGTTGGGGGATTTGAGGTCTGACGGTGACGGCGTCTCGCTGGGTGTGAATTTCACAGCTGCACATCAAAGAGCGGGACTGTGGGACGGCGGAGGGAGGGAGGGAGGGAGGCTTGTTTTGTTCATCATGGTAGATCAATACAGTGATCACATCCAGCCAGCCAGTGGAGCTCAGGGTCTGATGCATACAGCTACAGCACCATACTGGAAGGCTATGTAGATGGGATGCTCTCTCTGCATCCTCACTTAGGATATATCCTCTCAACAGGACATGGAATTGTAAGGTGAGGATGCTTCTCTTGCCGTTGTTTGTGTGTGTAGGGCTTTTTGGCAGAATACTGTACCTTGGCTGTTGGGTCACTTCATTGTTAGCGTCATATGAAAACAAGATGAGAGAAGTGGAGCTCCTGTTTTTCCTGTTTAAAAAGTATTATTTTTAGAATTCTGCTCTCTCTCGCAACATCACAGAAGTCATCATTAGTCAGTCTTAGTCTCAGCGACGCAAACGTTTTGTGAACTCTGCGTCTGGGAGTTTTTCGGTCGCCATATTCTCCAGTCTGTCTCCTCCATTGTTATTGCGGCCTCATGTGTATGAAGACTTATGCTGATTCCATGCCTTTTTCTGTTGCTGTTAGCAGTGCTCTGCATAAACTGTAGGCTATTTTTACAGCTGGCCTTTCCCTTACAGAGCGGAGGAGAGAGAGGCTCGTCCTTATGTTACACGGCAGATGTAGGTCCCTGCCAGTGTATTTCCAGGGGGAGGAAAGTGTTTAAGGTCACAGTATATGATGACGACATTAGGTGGACTGGCCACTGTTTTTTCCTTCTGATGTTGGCCCATCCAGAGTCAATTCTTGTCCCCTTGCTATTTGTACATCTCTGTTGTGTTACTGACCAGTGTAGGAAGAAATGAATAGAGCACAGAGAGAGGAGTTGGATGTGATCGTAGTTTTGTAGTCCTATTCCCCAGCATGATGAGCGCTTGCTCGAGGGAGGGAGGGCTAGACTCTGTTGAGATAGAGAGAGATATAGATATATATATATATATATATACACACTGCAACGCAGGATCAAGGAGTTAACCTGCTAACGGGCCTAAATATTCTGAAATAACTATTGTTTTTAGAAAGATACTTGAAATGGGCATGGTCTACTCAACTCAACAACCAAAAACACATATCTAAGTTCAGCTTCCTTTTATCAACCAGAAAATAAACATATTTCTGGTTGTTTATCAAAGTTAGCTGGCTAACTCATTGGTCTTGCTTGGTAGTATTACCCCTCTGGTGTTAGCCTACACCTGGCATGGTTGTTGTTGTTTACAAGGTCGCTGTAATAGGTCACGGGTGCTCCTCAGCCCATTCCTCCTCCACCTCTTTTCTTACCAGCATGACTTTATTTTTCTCTCTCCTTTTCCCCTCTTTTTTCCCCCCTCTTTATTTTGCTTAAACACACACAGGAATTGAGGGGGATTCTCCATGATTCATATTAGCCCTGTGTCTCCACCTTCATCAAGCCTGCTGCTGGCTCACATATCAGTGCAGGTGCTGGGGATAGGAACTAGGGACTGACTCTCAGTAGAGTGGTTGTGTTAGATTGATTGCCCCATGGTTCTATGGTGGTTTTCCTGGAGACAGCATGATCTATTGACCTCAAACTGGATGTGGTAGTTGTCGTTCCCCCCCCCCCCCCCTCCCATTTGTAGTTTTCAAATAAGGTTTTCTTTTCTCCTGCTTGTGATGTGGGAGAGTAGTTTTTTTTATGGAAGCAAAATTAGTTTGAACTGAAGTTTTATAACTGACCTAATGTCAAGTTAATCACGATGGGTTGGCCATATATATATATAATTTATTTTTATTTTTTCCTGTTTCATTGTAATGCCTCAAATTAGCCAGTTAAACAGAGCAATTTATGCAGTGATGGAAAGAAAGTGAGAAGGTATAAAAAAGCAAGCACCTTAGTCAGTGTGCACAGAGCTGCAGTCTAGACTGTCATGCGTGACCTCTCCCTGGGTGCTCGGCAACGTCACTCGCTGTGTGCCTTTTTGTTTTTAGAGGGCCACTCTTATTCTATTTGGACAAAAATCCCCTTCCCCCACCGTATGTGTTCTAAATGAGCACGTAGACTTTGTGCCCATAGAATATTCTGTTAAAGGCAGGCAAAGCCTTCGTATCAACCACTCTCTTACCCAGCCCCCTGTTTCAATCAATTATCAACAAAGTGTGTGTTTTGGTTTTAAATATGAACTTTGTTCAGTTCATGCTAGTCCATTTCATACCAGTCAGTCGACACTAGTGGACTTGAGAGGACCACAGTCTGCCCCAGTAACTCCCCTCAGTCAGAGTCTTGGTGACGTAACGTTACTAGAGTGCCTCTGACAATTGGCTATGTAATTACCCGCTGTAAACAAGCAAAACAGAGCAGTGAATTTAACAGATGTTTTTAATAATTAACATTCAGGATGATGTGTATCCAAGTCTTTACTATGTTGTAATGTCAACAAATTGCACATCCTGCTTTCACTGGACATCTTCATTGGTTTAGAAAACGATCAGAAATTAACAGCTCAATGCAGAAGTGTCAATTTTCACTTAGCAACGGCGCTGATAAAGAGAGGAGGTAGAGAAGTGACGCTCTAGCAGGGTGTGTGTGTGTGGGCTACTGTGAGTGTGAGCGAGTGACATGGGGAACAGGGAGGCGGGAGGGAGAGACGAGTGACCTCAACCAACCAATCAGACGTGTTCTATAGTAGACTAATAGTATAGCGTGAGTCCTACACAGTTACAAACAACTCCATCTAGAATATAAACGTAGCAGCCTACTGTTGTACTTGGTCATTGTAGCCTAACCTTCTCCTTTAATTTATAATTCCAATATATCTCCTAATTTTATCTCCTAGTTTTTGCCCCACATGGAGGCTCTGACTGTACCCTATTGCCACTTTGATGACTTATGATTGGCCAACAACAAGAAGCTACGCTCACCACTCTCGTGAATAGCAAAGAGCTGCAGCATAAAGTAGTCTCACGGTGTCTCTCTCTCTCGCTCTCTCTTTGTCATGGGAAACCTATGTTCACATTGCCAAAGCAAGTGAAATCGGTAATAAACAGTAAGAAATGAACCCTAAACATTACTCAAGTTTCAAATGTGATATTATGGTATGTATATACAGTGTTGTAACAATGTGCAAATACACTGAAGAAATATATAAACAACATGTAAAGTGTTGTTCTCATGTTACGTGACTGAAATAAAAGATCCCAGAAGTGTTCCACATATATGTTTACATCCCTGTTAGTGAGCATTTTATCCTTTTTGTCAAGATAATACATCCACCTGGCACTAAGCTCTGGTGGACATTCCTGCAGTCATCATGCCAATTGCACGCTCCCTCAACTTGAGACATCTGTGGCATTGCGTTGTGACACAACTGCACATTTTAGTGGCCTTTTTATTGTCCCCAGCACAAGGTGCACCTGTGTAATGATCATGCTGTTTAATCAGCTTCTTGATATGCCACACCTGTCATGTGGATGGATTATATTGGCAAAGGAGAAATACTCACAAACAGGGATATAAACAAACATTTTAGAGAAATAAGCTCTTTGTATGTATTAGGCATTTCTGGGATCTTTTATTTCAGCTCATGAAACATGGGACCAGCACTTTACATTTTGGGTTTATATTTTTGTTCAGTGTAAGAGGGGGCTGTGCTCTGTAAATGTGGAGTGTTTGGGGACCAGGCCCGGGAGGAAACCAACCACGCAGACCGTGCCGTCTCCAACCTCTTTTATTGACCGTGCAGGAACAGGACCATAAACTGCACAGGAAGGAAGACTTCACTGGCTCAGGATTCAGGAGATTGGTTGAAGTCTCAAGATGTGATACTGTCTGGAAAAAGAATAAAATCCTGCTTCTTTGTCTGCAAGGAATGTGGCTGTCTTACTGGGAAGCAAAAGTCTTTGTCTTTCAGTTTAGCTCTTTTTGTTACTGGTAGTGCTGAGATGTTTTGTGGTTGTGATGAGGCCTGTGAAGGTTAATGGAATGACCCGCACTCACTAACAACAATTTAAATAGTATAATTTGTTTTTGGTGCACATTTCCTCCTCTCCTCGTGTGTGTGTGTGGTGGGGGGGGGCGCGTTGCATAGGTAAACCAGGTCATGTTTCTGTGGAAATGGACTGAACTGCGTGAATGCCCGGCCGTCCCCTCTTCAGTCCGTTGTTCATTACGCGATTATACAGTAATTGTGGCAGCCCGACCAACCAAGCCCAGGATGAAACTAACCGAGCACAGGGAGTAAGACTCTTAGCTGGCCCAGGATTCAGGAAATCGGTAAAAGTCTCAAGAAGTGACACTGAGCATGTTTACATGCACATTAATATTTCGATATCAAACTGATTATGGCATTTAGTCACGTATACACATTTAGCCCAATTAAGACAAGCAGATAAGGTCCTAGTCGACGCTCAAAACTAGGTGTTACAATCTTTTGAATGATTAGGATATGGAAACTGCTTTTTCTGCGTTCCAGCTGTCTATTTGATCTGTGTATGTGCCAGCACCGGTAATGCAAGTGTAACGGCTAGCTAGTTAGCGGTGGTGCGCGCTAAATAGCGTTTCAATCGGTGACGTCACTTGCTCTGAGACCTTGAAGTAGTGGTTCCCCTTGCTCTTGTGGAGCGATGGGTAACGATGCTTCGTGGGTGACTGTTGTTGACGTGTGCAGAGGGTCCCTGGTTCGCGCCCGGGTATGGGCGAGGGGACGGTCTAAAGTTATACTGTTACACAAGCGGAAGAACTTCAAGTATTCACACTTGGTCAATTTCAGCCAATTTTTGTGGACTCTGCGTCTGCCAGCACATTGCTAGCTTAATTTGTTGTGCGGCGTGAGCACTCCATTTTGAGAGGTGGCCTGAGTTCGGTTCACTTGAATTACGAGGGCCGGTTCCCCTTTTTTAGGGAAATGTGAACACAGCTCCCCAGGTTCGTGATTATTTCTGCACCACACACACCACAGCGACACTGTTTACTCCACCATAACCCCTCACATTGGTGCCACAACAAAGAGAACATGTGTGGGTTTGCAGAAAAAACTTATCCCGTTTTTGGATATTGGTTAACCATTGTCAAGTATGTAGAGGAATTCCAAAATATTTGTGGTGTTTTTAGTTCAAGATTATTTGTTGGCAATATGTGATCAATAGTATAGGCTTAGTGCTTCATAAGCTGTTTATTGAATTGAAGGGTTTGATTAGTGTGAGAAGACAACATATTTGGTGTAAGTTATAACAGGGTACATCTCTAACTGTCATGTACAAACGTTATGTCTGAACTGCGAATCAAATATTATTTTGCAAAAATAACACGGTCACTGTAGTGTGTTTTTATTTTGTCAATTTTCTGCATTTATTCAAGTCCCATGATGTAGCCTGATGTCAGATCTGTCCACAACAGGGTTATTAGGGACATTTTTCTGCTTGCACAGCATGTAAACACGTCTTACTGAAAAGGGAAGGGGATACCTAGTCAGTTGCACAACTGAATGCGTTCAACCGAAATGTCTAACTCAACCCTTCTGAATCGCCCGGGGAGCAGTTGATGTTGGGGGTTAACTGCCTTGCTCAAGAGCAGAACGGCAGATTCCTACCAGCGATATTTTGGTTACTGGCCGGAAGCAAGGTTTTTGTCTTTCAGTTTGTCTTTTAGTTACTGTTAGTGCTGAGGGGAATTTTGAAAATGTTTTGGTTCTGATAAGTTCAGTGTGTGTGTGTGTGTGTGAAACGATGACCATATCCTCATTCTCAAAGAGGAGGAAAAGAGTGCCAATATTAGAGGAAGACTCTCCTCATGACTGCTGAAGTCAGTTATCCATCAATGTCAGTGAAATAAAACACAATCAACTTTTTTAGTGGAATGGGAACGTGTGTGTTTGCTTTTCAGAGATGCTCTTAGTGAAACGATTACCTATCTTTCCAAATATATGTGTGTATTGGGGTGCATTTAAAAAAATGTAACACACACACTCCACCCCTGCCTGTATGGCCCTCCCCTCTGATTTAGTGGTGGGCTGGTGGCTAGTGGCTGCTGCTTTCTGCTGTGTGCTGCTGGCAGTTAAGGAGGTCTGGGACCACCTGATTACACTACACAGGAAGTCAGAGGAGGGAGAGGTCACACTGCAGCCCCGCGCAACACACCACCTCTCCATAAAGACAGGAGAGCAGACAACAACACTCTCACAATTTAACCAGACGCTCAAGGAGACTCTTCAAAACCCTGCGCGCAGCACTCGTAAGGTACAGTAAAGGGAACGCTCGGTTTCCTGTGTTTGTTTGGACAGTGTGTCAGCCAGGGGAGGTAATATCAAATACCTAGAGATTGTGTGTGTGTGCGTGCAAGGGGATTAAAGTTACCAAGAGGGTTGCTGGGAGAGGCCAGGTGAGAGGATTGAAACTCACCTGTGGAGTGTGTGTTAGTGGAGCAGCATGGGCTGTAACTCCCACTCATCTGTGGTGGAAGGCGTTTGGGGTGGAAGAACGGGGTCACAGCGGGGTCGAGGTGTTTTGTGGTCTCCTTTTTGGCTTGATCTCTCTCAATGTAACAGGAGCTTCTGTTCTGCTCCTGCTGCTTTGTATTTGACAGGGTCTGTCTCGTTCACTTTGGGCGACCTGTGAGAGGCTGGCGTAAGGAGACCCAGGCAGCCATACACTACTTTTACTGAACAAATAGATCCAGATGTTTGTTCTATTCAGTTGTTGGAGGGAGTACTATTACATCCACTCATGCTTGTTGAGGTGTTAGCTCAGTATTTTATTACTGATTGAAAACCAATAGCTTTACAATAGCTGTGAACTGAAACACTTGACACCTTTTCTGTTGAATTATTTTATATTGGGCTCCTATGTCTGTTTGACATGAACTGTACCAGCGGTTTAGATGGGTTTTGAATTCCCCTAACGACTGTGCCAGGTTGGACAGAGCCAGATGCTGACTATCACAGAGACCATTTTCTCTCTGTTCGGTCTCGCTCCCGCTCACTCACGGGGAAAACTGCCATCGCTCCTCCAGCTCCCAGCCCTCATTTCCTGCCCCCGCGTGGCTCTTTCTCGTTCCCTCTCTCTTATTCTCTGGCTCTGTGTGTGTGTCTGCAGGGGTGGCTGGCCTGTACCTCTGTCTCTCTTCTCTCTCCCTGGGTTCCTGTCTGGCCAGGGAGGATTGTTAGGACACATACCGATTCCCACTGATTAGAACAGAAACAAGGGAGGCCTTTTCTCACTTCAGAGGAACCTTGAATAAACCCACATTGTGGCAGTTGGGTGGTTTGTCAATGGCCTTTTGACACGCTGACAGTTACCTTCTCTAGTAGAAAACTGTGATAACACTGTTCTATCTATCAGCACCAGTATCATCACTCTGTTTTGTTTCCCCAAACCTCTAGAGGTGCCATACTCATGTCTTTGTGTGCACAATTTGCCTTTATAAGCAGATCCAGGACCTGTTATGTTGTTGCTAGTGATTAAAGTGACAGTTGCTGGCAGGCAAAGCTGATCCCAGGTCACATGTTGATGGCAGTGAATAACAGGAGAAGGGACTGACCACTGACCACCAGTCTCCAGGCAGCTGGACCTCAGGCCTGCCTGCCTGCAGATGGAAGTCCCCTTTCCCTCCAGCGGGGAGGGGGATGACGCCTGGACAGACACTCAGCCAAAGGGCATACACACTGCTCGAACGTCAACTGGCCTTCGCTGACCGCCATATTATCTCTTGTGGCCTATGAGGATGTAAAAATAGCTGTTTAGCAGCAAGAATCTTAGACATGCCCAGAAAACAAAGACTGATTTTATGCAAGCTGCTGGGCTAAGCATAGAGAGGCTTTTGTGCCCCCAACCTCCCTCTCTCTCCAGACCTCATCACCAAGGCCCGCGAGCGCCAAAACCTCTGACGCTTTCTAATACTCTACTTTAATAACGGGCATTGTTTGGGACGGCCTTGGGGTCCTTGCTGATTGGCTTGGCGTACCACAACGGTGTACGCGATTGTATTTGTTTATAAGCCCTAATGTTGGACTGCAGCGTCATTCAGAATGTGTGGTTGGTTTCAGGACATTTTTGAGTAAGCAGAGAGCTATTTCACAATAAAAACATTTTTAAGTTTATCCTTATATATGGTGGGGGTTGATTCTCACTAGTGCTTTCACATCTAGCTCTTATAATGCTATTTCCAGCAGGTCTGTGTTTTTAATTGGCTTCTCCCAAGTCATTACTGGAAAGCTTGACTTGTATACCTGTTGCAACACTGAGCTTTTAAAGAGGACAGCATTATGATGACTGCCAGAGCCAATGGTATTGCAACTGAATGAGTCTCGCATCTGTCATGAACATGGAACAGGAAAGGTTCCAGAATGGCTCCTCCCACTGTCTCTCCCTTTTCCCAGCACTGTTGCACAAACGCAGTCCTGCGGCCTGCCTGCCTGCATGAGCAGCTCTATAAGAAAAACAACAAATGCTCCACTACCCAGCATGCCCCATAGAATCTAGGCTACATATGCTCTGAAACGCACTTGATTAGAACACATGCTTGCTGGGAAAATAAGATCTCAACGAGGGTTTTTCTGTTGAAATGACCTGCGTTTGCACCGTCTTTGTTTGTGGGACCTTTCAAAGCACAGTTCATGCGTTCACAGTCTGGAAAAGCAAAGCGTAATCAAAGGCAAACCAACCAACGTGTGAGAGATGACTGCAAAGTATCGCTGTGTGGTTTTTAATAAGAAGGGCCAATGATGCGCGTACACTGTGGACGTGTTCTGTGGGTTTTCCTCATTGTTCTATCCTGGTGCTCGAGCGGAACCTGACTTGAGAACAAACAGACCTGTTTGTTCAAGGTAGAGGGAGCAAGATGGAGAGCGGGAGGAAGAGAGGAACAAGTTAGTAGTTTGGTTTACAGGCAGAGCTGAGAGGAGGTTGCTGTCGAATGGGGGGTGGCAGCTGAAGAACGCTTGGTTCTCGGGTTACCGCACCTAATGCCTCAACTAGCTCCCTGCTCTCTTCCTCCTAGCTGCCTCTCTCCCACAAGACTCCTCTATTCACCACAACACATGGCTGGAACCGAGGCTGCTACTGTTAGTCAGGGCTAGAGAGTTGTAGTTGAAGTCGGAGGTTTACATACACTTACGTTGGAGTCATTAAAACTCGTTTTTCAACCACTCCACAAATTTCTTGTTAACAAACTATAGTTTTGGCAAGTCGGTTAGGACATCTGCTTTGTGTATGACACAAGTAATTTTTTCCAACAATTGTACATAGATTATTTCACTTATTCACTATTACAGGGGGTCAGAAGTTTACATACACTAATTTAACTGTGCCTTTAAACAGCTTGGAAAATTCCAGAAAATTATGTCATGGCTTTAGAAGCTCCTGATAGGCTAAATGACATAATTTGAGTCAATTGGAGATGTACCTGTGGATGTATTTCAAGGCCTACCTTCAAACTCAGTGCTTATTTGCTTGCCATCATGGGAAAATCAAAAGAAATCAGCTAAGATCTCATAAAATAAATTGTAGACCTCCACAAGTCTGGTTCATCCTTGGGAGCAATTTCCAAACGTCTGAAGGTACCACGTTCATATGTACAAACAATAGTACGCAAGTATAAACACCATGGGACCACGCAGCCGTCATACCGCTCAGGAAGGAGACGTGTTCTGTCTCCTAGAGATTAACGTACTTTGGTGTGAAAAGTGCAAATCAACCCCAGAACAATAACAAAGTACCTTATGGAAGATGCTGGAGGAAACAGGTACAAAAGTATCTATATCCACAGTAAAACAAGTCCTATATCAACATAACCTGAAAGGCCGCTCAGCAAGGAAGAAGCCACTGCTCCAAAACCGCCATAAAAAAGCCAGACTACGGTTTTCAACTGCACATGGGGACAAAGATCGTACTTTTTGTCCTCTGGTCTCATAAAACAAAAATAGAACGGTTTGGCCATAATGACCATTTGTTTTGTTATGTGAGGGGGGGATTCTTCGGCTTACAAGGGGGAGGCTTGCAAGCCCAAGAACTCTATCCCAACCGTGAACCACGGGAGTGGCAGCATCATGTTGTGGGGGTGCTTTGCTGCACTTCACAAAATAGATGGCTTCATGAGGACTGAAAATTATGTGGATATATTGAAGCAACATCTCAAGACATCAGTCAGGAAGTTAAAGCTTGGCCGCAAATGGGTCTTCCAAATGGACAATGACCCCAAGCATATACTTCCAAAGTTGTGGCATAAGGACAACAAAGTCAAGGTATTGGAGTGGCCATCACAAAGCCCTGACTTCAACCTTATAGAGAATTTGTGGGCAGAACTGAAAAATCGTGTGCAAGCAAGGAGGCCTACAAGCCAACACGAGCTCTGTCAGGAGGAATGGGCCAAAATTCACCCAACTTATTGTGGGAAGCTTGTGGAAGGCTACCTGACACGTTTGACCCAAGTTAATCAATTTAAAGGCAATGCTACCAAATACTAATTGAGTGTATGTAAACTTCTGACCCACTGGGAATGTGATGAAAGAAATAAAAGCTGAAATCAATCATTATTCTCTACTATTCTGACTTTTTATGTTCTTAAAATAAGGTGGTGATCCTAACTGACCTAAGACAGGGAATTTTTACTAGGATTAAATGTCAGGAATTGTGAAAAAGTGACTTTAAATGCATTTGGCTAAGGTGTATGTAAACTTCCGCCATCAACTGTACCTCTCTGGGTTGGTCTTTTCCCCTTGGACTACTGACTACTCATTGTTTCTTTATGGCTGTAGTCCATAAATCTCATATGGCTGTAGTCCATATGAGAAGGGTTTGGTCGTACGTCACCTCCACGTGACCTAGTCTGGAAGAAAAGCAGTCACTGTCTGCAGACTGGCCGGCCTGAAAATATGTAACCCCGTTCTTTGTTAGTGTCACCAAGCCATCTTGTTATTTGTTATGACATCATCGATACCCTGACCTCTTCTCCCCTGTCCACTCCTCTCCCTCCCTCCTCCTCCATGCTCACTCCCGTCTCCTCTCTGGTTCTGTCCTGTCTCTCTTGGGTTCTTTCCCCCTCTCTCTCCTCTGTCTCTCTCTCTCTGGGCTTGGAGAGAAGCTGAGGAACAAACGGAGAGGCTGTTCCCAGCCGGGGATGAGTCAGTGCAGCTGGAGCTGCAGGTCACACGCCCCCGGCACCCTCTCTCTCCCTCTTTCTCCATCCCACCTCTGCCAAAATTGCTTTTGCTGGGCCCAGTGCTAAATGCTAACACACCCAAAGCCACTGAGGGAGCTATGCTAGGCTTATACTGCTAACAACCACACCAGTCACTGAGGGAGCTAGGCTATTATAATGCTAAAAACATGTGCAAAGTGAGATGTGCCAATGCTATGCTACAAATGCGTAATCGCTGTTAGCTCCATGCTTTTGCTAATACCAAACATAGAAAAACAGAGTAAATCAATTGCATTCCACAAGTTTGATTTTAAGCAGAGAGTTCTACGCTAATGCTAACAACAATTGGAGTAAGGGATAGTTCCAGGCTAATACTGACAACTGACTCAGTCATGGGAGCGTAGGGTTCAGGACACGATCATCCAGACGTTTCCTTTCATAAATCAACAGACTTTAATACGCTACTCTTTTGTCCGTCTCTCCCTTTGGAACTCTTAAGAGAGAAGATGGTTTACAATTGTATCATTATTCAGGTCAAGACCGTAAAACAATCTGACCTCACCTCAACCCTTAATAAGCACACACAATGTCCGAAAGAAGAAAGGGGGACTGAGAGAAAGGGATATTTTGTGAGGCACCTGCTGTCTTGAGTGTAGGAGAGAAAAACATAACTTTAAATGGATGGAGAAGCTAACATATGCTCTTGTTTTGAACCAGGGATAGAGAGGGAGAGAACACTGGACCAGAGGGGTAATGGTTGACTCTCCACTACGACACTTGCTTAACCCATTAGCCCGGCCGCTCAGACATAATAGCCTCAGAGATAACCACAGGGCGTGTGCCTTTTAGACCTCATGCAGATACCACCTCCCGGAGTATCGTCTAGGCAGAGGCAGTATGACCTATTCTGGCCCTTGGAGCACTGGGAAGTGGGAAGGAAGGGAATCCCAATCCATCTGGTAATGACTAGATGGGGAAATGAGGAAAGTGGCTTTTGATGAGGTTGGTGAGTTGGTTAGGGTTTACCATAGTGTCAATAGTGAGTGACATCGCTCCCCTGCAGAAACGGAGTCTCAGCCATTATGATGCATTTACTTTGAAAGGCAATGTTTTCAGCGGTCAATTGCCTTTGTAGATTGCAGCCTTATTTCCTTAAAACAGTAATTATCTACTTTTACGAGACTTGTATGTACTCACTACAGTAAGTGTCTGCTAAATGTCAAAAACATTTAAAAGAATGTAAACTTGGCCTTGATTTTTGTTTTCATATTGTACCAACCCACATGCTTTCACTTGTCTCTAGGCAGCATAGGCCTGCAGTGTTAAATATAATGGAGTGAGAGGTGGTTGTTGTCAGCGAAGGTGACTGTCTGACTGTGTTGTTGTTAGGCAGACTGCTGCAGCTGACAGACACTGTAACCCTGTGTTGGTGGCAGTGCCAGCAGCACGAGGGGTGGTGGCCCGGGACTCTGCCCTGACATGTTTGACACACACTGAACACAAGCCAGCGTGCCTGGCTTAGTCTTTCCTCTCAAAGGTAGCAGCTGTGTGTGTTTATATATGTAGTTGGGACAGCTGGGCTCTGGTCACAAATTCCTACACAAACAGCCCCAGTAACCTCTGTAATCAGTTATGTAACCCAGTCAGTCAGTGGGTTATGATTCGTCTCGTGGTGTTACGTTGGTTCGCTACACTTACCAAGACCGATTAAACCCTTCAAGTTAATTTCCTGGTTTACTGTAGTGCATATCCGATTCTAGTGCCAAGTTTGTTTTCGGTCTTCTTTGTGTGTATCTCTTGTTCTTGGCTCATGCCTGGGTGAGTCAGTTGATTTACTAGGCCAATCTGTGGTACTCCTTGTTGAGCTGCTGACATCGTAACACACCCCCTGAACCATTCACCACCCCACCTGGCTCAATGTGGGAATATCTGTTCAAAGCTGGACTTGAACAGCTATATAATAGACCTCTAATTTCCCCCGCAAGACTAGCACCATGGCTAAATCCCTGACCAACCAAACACTGTCAGTTTCTACTATTACGACCAATGCAAGAGTTTATGGTTAGCAGTGGCTGTGTGGTCAGTGGCTCCTGTTGTCGTTCCAAACGGACTGGACTCCGCTGTTCCAGCTCGTTGAGTCTGACGGTCCAGCAGGACACACGCTGTGCCACATTAGCCCTCGTTGGCACACGAGCCAGGGCCCATTTCACACTTACAAATGACTTCAGCGTCACCTTTCGCCTGCTTGTCAGTCGCTGGCGCTGGTATCCTAGGAACAACACCGTCCTATATGTTCAATTGACAGTTCTCTCTTTTGCTCCAAATGCTACTGTGGCAGGCATCCCAAAAAGCCCAAGGCCTGCCTTGCTTAAAGTTGAACTATTTGTTTGAAACAATAAAGCCTCCACCCGCCTCTGTTTTGTTAAGGAATGGACCTAAAGAAATAGAACCAGTCTCATTCATAGACCGACCAGCCATGATATCAAAATTATAGTTTTAACCATGTTTTGAGGCTATACCGTGTTTGTTTACATTTACTTAATTAATAAACATTGGAGTAAAACAAGCGGATATTTTGGGTGCTGATGGGTTATGACAGTGGAACTAAGTTAATAGGTATGTATCATTAATTTATAAGACCAAAAATGATTGTAGCCCAATTAAGGATTCTAGCTTTAACTCTCAAGCCATCAGATATGTCGAGTATATGGATGTGCTTAAGTGTGCCATTTATCTACCCTTGAGGACCATGCGTAGCCATCTGTGCTCTTAAAGGCTCTTCGGGTGCATTAGCTACCTTTTTCAATTGCAATAGAATTAGCCCCCAAGTGCAGGAAGAAGCTACTATGTAGTTAGCAATGATAAAGAATATATTGAATATCATGTTGCTGGGCCCATATTCACATAGTTTCTCAAAGTAGGAACGCTGATCGAGGATCCAGGTCTGGCCTGTCTATGTAATCATATTCATTAAGATCTATCTAAAAGGTGAAACTGATCCTAGATCGGCAGCAGTCCTACTCCGAGGCGCTGCCGTCTCACGGTTGTTAAACACCAGCCAGCTCCTCCAGCTGTCTGGCCTCATTTCTAGCTACAGTACTGGAGCTTGTCATTAATCACTGTCCTCAATGGCGGCATAATGTCCCATTCTTCTTCTCTCTTCCCCTTCCAGAACATTCTTTGATTAGGATTATAGCCCGGTGGAACTCCCCAACCAGCTGGTGCGCTTATCCTTCTGGAATGTTCACTGTCACTATTACATCATTTGGTTGTTTATTATGAGAGGTGCCACAGTTAGACTATGTAATAGACGTTAGTTAGTATGTTAGAACAGTCGAGGGCGGTTGCACAGAGATTAAGCCCACGCCTGGACTACTTTAAATAGCTTTCAAAGAAGATTCTCCATTATAAACACTAAGTACAGGAGTGGTTTTAATCTGGGTCTGTGTTTATCACTATAATAAACCAGACGCTAGGCTACATCATGCTGTATGATGGGTTGGTATTGTTTGGTTTTAATCTGGGTCTGTGTTTATCACTATAATAAACCAGACGCCAGGCTACATCATGCCGTATGATGGGTTGGTATTGTTTGGTTTTAATCTGGGTCTGTGTTTATCACTAATAAACCAGACGCCAGGCTACATCATGCTGTATGATGGGTTGGTATTGTTTGGTTTTAATCTGGGTCTGTGTTTATCACTATAATAAACCAGACGCCAGGCTACATCATGCCGTATGATGGGTTGGTATTGTTTGGTTTTAATCTGGGTCTGTGTTTATCACTATAATAAACCAGACGCTAGGCTACATCATGCTGTATGATGGGTTGGTATTGTTTGGTTTTAATCTGGGTCTGTGTTTATCACTAATAAACCAGACGCCAGGCTACATCATGATGTATGATGGGTTGGTATTGTTTGGTTTTAATCTGGGTCTGTGTTTATCACTATAATAAACCAGACGCCAGGCTACATCATGCCGTATGATGGGTTGGTATTGTTTGGTTTTAATCTGGGTCTGTGTTTATCACTATAATAAACCAGACGCTAGGCTACATCATGCTGTATGATGGGTTGGTATTGTTTGGTTTTAATCTGGGTCTGTGTTTATCACTAATAAACCAGACGCCAGGCTACATCATGATGTATGATGGGTTGGTATTGTTTGGTTTTAATCTGGGTCTGTGTTTATCACTAATAAACCAGACGCCAGGCTACATCATGATGTATGATGGGTTGGTATTGTTTGGTTTTAATCTGGGTCTGTGTTTATCACTAATAAACCAGACGCCAGGCTACATCATGATGTATGATGGGTTGGTATTGTTTGGTTTTAATCTGGGTCTGTGTTTATCACTATAATAAACCAGACGCTAGGCTACATCATGCTGTATGATGGGTTGGTATTGTTTGGTTTTAATCTGGGTCTGTGTTTATCACTAATAAACCAGACGCCAGGCTACATCATGCCGTATGATGGGTTGGTATTGTTTGGTTTTAATCTGGGTCTGTGTTTATCACTAATAAACCAGACGCCAGGCTACATCATGCTGTATGATGGGTTGGTATTGTTTGGTTTTAATCTGGGTCTGTGTTTATCACTAATAAACCAGACACCAGGCTACATCATGATGTATGATGGGTTGGTATTGTTTGGTTTTAATCTGGGTCTGTGTTTATCACTATAATAAACCAGACGCCAGGCTACATCATGATGTATGATGGGTTGGTATTGTTTGGTTTTAATCTGGGTCTGTGTTTATCACTATAATAAACCAGACGCTAGGCTACATCATGCTGTATGATGGGTTGGTATTGTTTGGTTTTAATCTGGGTCTGTGTTTATCACTAATAAACCAGACACCAGGCTACATCATGATGTATGATGGGTTGGTATTGTTTGGTTTTAATCTGGGTCTGTGTTTATCACTAATAAACCAGACGCCAGGCTACATCATGCCGTATGATGGGTTGGTATTGTTTGGTTTTAATCTGGGTCTGTGTTTATCACTAATAAACCAGACGCCAGGCTACATCATGATGTATGATGGGTTGGTATTGTTTGGTTTTAATCTGGGTCTGTGTTTATCACTAATAAACCAGACACCAGGCTACATCATGATGTATGATGGGTTGGTATTGTTTGGTTTTAATCTGGGTCTGTGTTTATCACTATAATAAACCAGACGCCAGGCTACATCATGATGTATGATGGGTTGGTATTGTTTGGTTTTAATCTGGGTCTGTGTTTATCACTATAATAAACCAGACGCTAGGCTACATCATGCTGTATGATGGGTTGGTATTGTTTGGTTTTAATCTGGGTCTGTGTTTATCACTATAATAAACCAGACGCCAGGCTACATCATGCCGTATGATGGGTTGGTATTGTTTGGTTTTAATCTGGGTCTGTGTTTATCACTATAATAAACCAGACGCTAGGCTACATCATGCTGTATGATGGGTTGGTATTGTTTGGTTTTAATCTGGGTCTGTGTTTATCACTAATAAACCAGACGCCAGGCTACATCATGATGTATGATGGGTTGGTATTGTTTGGTTTTAATCTGGGTCTGTGTTTATCACTAATAAACCAGACGCCAGGCTACATCATGATGTATGATGGGTTGGTATTGTTTGGTTTTAATCTGGGTCTGTGTTTATCACTAATAAACCAGACGCCAGGCTACATCATGATGTATGATGGGTTGGTATTGTTTGGTTTTAATCTGGGTCTGTGTTTATCACTAATAAACCAGACGCCAGGCTACATCATGATGTATGATGGGTTGGTATTGTTTGGTTTTAATCTGGGTCTGTGTTTATCACCAATAAACCAGACGCCAGGCTACATCATGATGTATGACGGGTTGGTATTGTTGCCAACTTCCCAGTATGTCAGTGTTGGTACAGTAATCAAATCAAAGTGTATTGGTCGCGTACACAGTTTAGCAGATGTAGCGGATGTTACTAGCTCCTAACAATGCAGTAAAATGTCATAGTAAACAATATTTTTTTTAATTTATTTTTTTAACTCTGGAAATCAAGACATATCGGCACGAATCCAATTAACAGCCAAATAGCACTGACAGTAATCCAAATACGTATGTACACTGCATGAATTTACACAAGATATACTACATCATATGTACAGCAGTAGATATGTCAAGACTCCAGTATGTAAATACATATGAATGGGCAGACGATTAGGTAGTTGGGAATCTCTAAAACTCTGGGCCCCTTGTGGCCCCTATCTATCAGGCAGAAGGTTGTGACTGGAGCTCTGGAGCTCCAGATATTCCAGGGGGCAGCTTGATAGTCAAGCCCAACAAAGGCCACTGTTCTCTGGATAGGAGGGCAGGCCGAGGGCAGGACCAAGGCCATAGCCAGGAATGTGGTGGTTGAGGGCCCCGTGCCCCACCCACTGTTACCCCCTTCCCTAACGTCTGTACCTGTCACTCTGATTCACCCCCCCACACCCCATAACCAGTCTTCAATGGGGGGGGAACCCCCAATGTGGTAAAGTGCTTCAAGTATATTTTATTAGTTCTCTCTCCCGCTTATCTTCTTTCTCAGTCACTCTTGTCTTCTTCCTCCTTTACCTCTCTTCTCTCTATACTGTTCATCCATCTCCCTTTCAGACACTCCATCTCTCTCCCCTTCGCCCCCCTCTCTTCTCTGTCTTTGTCTCTGGGTCAGTGGGGCCCTGATGGCAACAGTGTGACTGCACTCGGATGGCATTCCCCCATCCAGCCCTCCCGGTTGTCCCCTCAATGGTGTCTCTGTCTGGCTGGAGGCTGGAGCGGGCACAGGGGTCTCTTCCTGCATCACACCCTATCAGAGGGCAGGGGAGGGCGCTTGGGGAGAGGGAGGAGGGGGGACAGCTGCTGCACCAGGGGCTCCTCCTGTCTCGTCCCACTCCACTCCCCCGGACAGTGAAGAGTCAACACACACACTTGGTTACTACTTCGATTGTTTGGTTGGTTGTATGTAAGGACTGATTTGTGATCAATTGAGATCTACTCTATCGTCTTGGGCCTTGTGAAGTAGACCAAACTGGATTAGCTGTGATCAGTAACGACTGCTCTCGGATCAGTTTGGGGACTATTGGGTTATTGACTGTTCTGTGCCTCATTGACTACAATGGAGAAGAGGACAGTAACAGGGGTTCAGCACTGCTAGAGTCCTCATTGCCCCTGCAGGCCTTTTCAGGATCGATAGCACACGGTAGGTTTGTGCTGGCCTGGTTCCAGATCTGTTTGTGCTGTCTTGCAGTCTCTTATGGTAATTGTCACAAGGGCCATAAGAGTTGGCAGGACCACACAAACTGATCTGGAACCAGGCTAGGTCTGTGGACAGAGTTACTGTCTAACAGTGCTGCTATTCAGCTACTGTGTGCATCAGTCACTGTCATGTGTGGTTGTTGTGAAGAGCTTTTTGGACTGTTTTCCACTGACAATAGAAAGTATGTGTCAGCGAGATGCCATTGGCTGTCTGGCTGGAGACACCAATGGCATTTCTGGTTGCGTGCAGTTTCACTGGATAGGAACCTGGCAGGGGTTTACAGGGACCAATTCAGCTAAGTTTTAACTAGAGTCGAGGTGTGATGAATGGAATGGCCACATGGGGTGTGTGGGTCAGTGGAGAAAGCGCTTTTGAGAGTGATTCTCATTGCTCATATTCTCCCTCAGCTCTTCATCCCTGACCATTTCCCTCCCACCCCTACACACGGTCTGCTACCATGCTAATATGGGAAAAGCACCCCTTAATCAAGTACTCCGTATTGAAGTTGCAGTGAAGCACCACTCAAACAAGCCTTCTTCAACAAGCTCTTAACCAGCACCATTGAAACTAGTCAGACCAACTGTTACTATGGACAGCAGCAGAGTGGCAGGTAGCCTAGCGGCTAAGAGCATTGGGCTTGTAACTGAAAGGTCTCTGGTTCGAATCCCCAAGCCAACTAGGTGAAAAAATCTGTCGACGTGCCCTTGAGGTAAGGCACTTAACCCTAATTTCTCTGGATAAGAGCGTCTGTCAAATGTCCCCATGTCTGTTTAAACCAGGGTCGCTTTCATTAGGCACCAAACGGTAGAAAAAGTACTGAAACAGGAAGGAACTACCTGAGCTTGTCCAATAAGAAATGTTTAGCAAAGAATGAACACGACCCAGGCCTGGCCTAACCTCTCGCTCTTTCTCTCCCCCCAGTGTAACCTCACCCCATGGCCCTGTCTGTGTCCCTACAGGGTAACCTGAGCCCAGAGTGCTTTGTCATGTACCAGAGAGAGGGGTCGCCCTCCTCTTTTCTCTGACCGCAACAGAGCAGTGCAACAACAACATGCTAATGTGTGCTGCTTGGGTTAGGTTAGGCTGCAGTTCATGCTGGACAGGACCAGTATACAGACGGAGTTAATTGCTCTTTGTATTATCTGGAGGCTGTTTTTGGTTGTTCTTGTTTTATGGTTGAATAAACAGTGATTATTAAATGTTGATATTTTAGGGCGGAGCATACTGTGTGGGAGCGGGGCGGGTCAAGCAGACCTCTTGAACCCTGCGCCGGCATGTTTACTTCATGACCTGTAAGGAGTGTTAGGGTTTTTGCAGGGTTGTGCCATGAATGTAGGTCTATTAGAATTTCAAAGGGTGTGTGTGTGAACGTGTGTTTCTGTGTGTGTGTGTGCGTTTCTGCCGTGCCCGGCTGCGCGTGTGTGTGCGCGTGTGTGTGTGCGTGCGCGTGTGTGTGTGTGTGTGCGCGTGTGTGTGTGTGCGCGTGTGTGTGTGCGCATGTGTGTGTGCGCGTGTGTGTGTGCGCGTGTGTGTGTGCGCGTGTGTGTGTGTGTGTGCGCGCACGCCCATGTAAAGTTCCTCCTTCAGCCAGCCTGTTTATTTCTCCAGGGTCGACTCTCCTGTTGACAGAGTAGGACAGCAGGACGATGCTCTTCCCACCCGGAGTTCTCTCTCCTCTCCTCCTGGCTGTTCGTCCCTACCCGGAGCTTGGCCCGCTAACAAAGGGAACTCTGTGGATGGAAAAACAATTGAAGGGAGGGCGAAAAAAACCACACAGCATTGTTAATCCGGTTAAAATCTTAACCCGAAAAAACAACAACAAAGCTTTTAGTTTGCATTCCTCACAGGCCGTTGCTGGCTGTGCTCGGGTGAGGCCAGGGCTCTGATCTCCAAGGGGAGTTGTTTTTCTACTGGTGTGGTTTCCCCTCCTTGTTTGAAATTCCATGAATAGCATTTGTTTTCTGTTATGTCATCTTTTGTATCCAATTTCACTGTTCAATATTCAATAGCTCTATCAAGTGTCCATTGATAGGCAGAGTCTATTTTGCTCCACGATATTGCTCAACCTGAAGCGGAGTGATTAAGCACAATTAAAGCTGCAATCCGGGAATGAATCCTTCCAAAAAACTCAAGCTTAGCATAAGTGACTCAGCGAATCAGAGTTGGTGGCTCATAGCAATTAGCCACAGTTTGTTTTCATCATGTGCTTTTTAGTCCTGCTTATCCTTGAGTTAGCTTATCCTAGTTCAGTGAGCAGGTTTCATTGAACAAATTAACAACCTCATAAGTTTAAGCTACACAGTTTAGGTGACAAGACATCTAGATGGGCCGGGCCTCATTTGTAAAAAAAAAAATAAAAGCATTAGTGAGCAGACTCCCTGTTTAGGCATCTCACTTGGTTCTGTCTCGTTCCCTCCTCTGCCTGACTTTCGAATGGTAGTGCCTGACGGTCATTGACACCCGGGGTTTATTCTTAGTGCCTTTGTGCAACTAAAACTAAACCACTCCACATTGTCAACCCTATCCATCCCACAGTCTTAAGTCTGCCATAGAAATAGAATGGGTTTCTATTTAGTTTTCCTATGCTATATCCCATTGTCTGGGTCTTGTGCCCTGTGTTTAAACCCTAGCTGCCTTGGAAGCACTGTGCCTGTGTACCAAATGGAACCCTATAGGCCCTGGTTAAAAGTTTGGCACTATATAGGGTGCCATTTTGGATGGAACCTGTGTCTCATAGACAGATGGAGGACAAATCCTATTGTAAAATCCTAATTGCCTGTGGCCCTTTTTTTAGAGTGGTTGGTTGTGCTCTTCCACAGTTGGGCTACTAGACCTAACCAGACCAAACTATGTCTGTCTGTAGTGACTGTGGGCCCTGGGTGTTCCAGACACATAGTTCTGGCTTGTCTGTCCTAGTGGGGCCCAGAGGAGAGAGATGGAGAGGCTGTAGAGGGATGGATTGGGATATAAGAAGAGGGGGAGAGTGGGTGAATTTTGAACACAGGCCTGTCCTTGTGTGGCTTACAGGACCAGAGGAGAGAGCGAGAGGGAGGGATAGCTAGAAGCTAGAGGGAGGGTTAGAGAGAAGCACACAGAGAGGCCAGGGCGGAAAAACAAAGCCCCTGTCCAGCCTGTGGTCAGCCAGGAATGGAGCCATATGAGCGAACACAGTGACCTTTCTCTCTCGGTCTGTCCCTCTTTCTCTCTCTCGCTCTTGTCTGATCCCCTGAGCCACTCTAGGACAAGGCCATGCCCAAAAATATGGGTTGTTGTGAAGCCTTCAGGGGTTTGTTAAGCTTTTCAAGTGGGGGTAGGGGAGAGTTTATGGGTGTACTGTGGAATTTTTAAGTAAGAGATGATATGTGAACAGATCATCAACATTAAAATGTCTCCCGTCTCTCTGCAGGCATGGAAGAAGCGGTGGTTTGTTCTCCGCAGCGGCCGTCTCTCGGGCGACCCAGACGTGCTGGAGTACTACAAGAATGATCACGCCAAGAAGCCCATCCGCGTGATCGACCTCAACCTGTGTGAACAGGTGAAACACTACTTATGCTATGGCTGATTAGGGCCCGGAGTTTGTTACTCTGGACCCTAGTTATGTAATATGTTTTTTGTCAGGTCATGTGATCAGGGAAAACTAATGGTCCTAGTAATGCTACAGTACCACTAGCTAATACTGCTAAAAGGCAGTTATAACAGTTATGACATTAAGTGGCCTATAGCTGCTGTGGCTACAATGGATATTGCTACCCCTATTGTTTGTAATGCTGCGTGCTAATGCTAAGCCCTATTGTTACGTGGTTGGTAATGCTACATGCTAACGCTAGCCCCCCCCCCCCCACCACAGGTGGACGCAGGGCTCACGTTCAACAAGAAGGACCTGGAGCACAGCTTCATCTTCGACATCAAGACCATCGACCGCGTCTTCTACCTGGTGGCCGACACGGAGGACGACATGAACAAGTGGGTCCGCTACATCTGTGACATCTGCGGCTTCAACCCCACGGACGACGGTAATGATGCTACACACATCCCTGCGCAGGCACGCACACACGAGAGGAACTGAGATGTGTCTATACAGTGAGAGAAAGGCAGAAATGCAACAGAACAGTGATATGCATGAGGAAACGGTAGTCTTTCCCCACACGTATTATTCACACATAATGATCATATCCTGGTGTAGTGTAGGTTTGGACACTGTGTGCCAAGGGGCCTTTGTTTCCAGCACAGGCTTAATGAGGCCTAATGAGCCGTGTCTTCAGGTGGGTTCACGTTACCACATGTTTCCCTGTACTGTATAATTAAAGCATTGTGTGCCCCCCCCTAAGCTGAGCCCCACTGCCACTTTCTCTCCTTCTCTCCCTTTATTGTTCCTCCTTTCTCAGTTGCTCTCATTTGTTTTCTCTCGTGGTCTTTCTGTCACTCATTTGTTCTCCCTCATTTGTTCTCTCACATTCGTTACTTCGTTCGCACGCGCGCGCTTACTCAGGGAAAAGCGAGTGAGTGGGGCCCACCAAACCGGAATTGTGGTTTATTTAGAGTTCCTCTGTCTACGTCCATTCCCACCGTCATCAGTGGGGCCACATACAGGTGCCTCCAGACCTGAACTTCCCTCTCAGCTGACATGGGAGGTACTGTCGAGTTCAGGGCCTAAAATTACCTCCATTTTTTTTATATATGGAAAACTCTATCAGCCAGTCAAAACGGATGAGCATGCTTTGTAATGTTTCTAAAACAATACATTTATTACTAGTAAGAGGTAATGTGGTAAGTTAATTACATTTTTAACCAAAATATCACAGATGAGACAATGTTCACCTGTCCCTTTAAGAGCATGGGGTTACCATGGTAATGCAACTTTATTCTTCATGTTTGTGCCTGTGAGATTGAGTCTGACTAGTAGAAGAGTTGCCTTGTCCTCTCTAGCTGTTGAAACTCAAACATAGAAAAACAACCTAGCTTGTGAACAAAACAATGTAAATGGCCAAGAAACACAAAGACGAAGTCTCACATCAGTAGACTGACATTTTTCTGTAAATTAGAACAATGTTTATGCCTGTGCATAGCGCTTCTAAAAATGAATCTTTCACTCTTCAGGTACGCACAGCCTCCAGGCAGTGTTGCAGCAGAGGTGGTATAGGCTATATATGATTCGTAGTTCTTTGACTTTGTGTGATTCATTTACCAGCTATGAAACAAAACCAATTCCAAAATCTACCTGCATTTTGCAGCTGGTGCGTGTTAATTTTAGGCCGTGGTAGAGTTGCAGAAATGGACCCTATAATCTAAACTCACTATTGTAATGCATGTGGGTTTAATCAGAATGTTAGAGGCTCTAGTCGAGGAGAAATGTCCTGGACTATGATATCAGCAGTACCCACTACATCTATGACAACGGGGCGACCATGTATCCAACAAGGTCAGCTTCACTCCTTCCTCGGTGTTGTGGCTGTATCCTACCCTCCCTGCTCTAGTGTAACTTCAACCACAACGTATCACTTATCTATGGGGCCATTTTGGAATGTTGAGTTTATTATGGTTTCAAGCAGCAAGTTTGTCTTAATACCCGTGCAGACTTCTGTGGTCGAGCGGTGTGGCTCTCATATTGCCTTGGCTACTGCTCTCTGTGCCTCGCGAAGTCTCGCTCGCTGATCATACAGCCCAAACAAAGAGGGGACAGTTCAGCCCGCGCCCAGGCGAGGGTGCACCGTGGCTGGGGAAATGTCAGCGAGTGGAGGGGGCTGGAGCAGCAGGGCTGGAGCCCAGCGGGGGGGGGGGGGGGGGATTTTTCTGCTGCCTGGGTGAATCAGCACATAAGACAGACAAACAAGGGGATGGAGGGTGTGAGTGATAGTGTATAAAGCAGTATAGTAGTGAGAGTAGAAGGGGAGAGAGGGAGGGAGAGAACTGAAGAGGGGAATGGGGAGAAGAGGGGGAGAGGGACGGAGAGAACTGAAGAGGGGAATGGGGAGAAGAGGCAGCGAGATGAAGGGATGCAATGTATAGGGAGTGATTGAGGGAGAGAAGGAGAATGCACAGGATAAAGCAGGAGAATAGTGACTGATTGGGGCGTGATTGAGGGAGAGGGTGTACAAGAGAAAACAGTGGAGGAGAGGAAGAGCGGGATGGGACGAGAGGGAGAGAGTAAAGATTCAGAGAGCAGCTGTCATCTCAGGGTGCGCATCCTTGAGCTTGAGCACTTAGGGAGCCACTCAGACGGTGTACGTGTGCGTACACTGAGAAGTGTAGGTGGGGAGTAATGCAGGCAGAGAATACGTTATGAATAGAGCCCAACCAAGCACAGTCGTCTCCACACAGACCTACATGGAGAAGGACAAGGCAGAGACCTTGAGGAAATGCTGTCTGGCCTTGGTTGGGATTCAAAAGGCAAAACAGATTTGGATAAAAATACAGCTGAGTATTAATGGTGTGAATAACATTGGCAGATACAACAGCTGTAGGAAGAAAATAAACCCAAATGCTTCCTTCCCTCAGTAGATTCCATCAAACTGTAATATACATGTAATGCTACATTTTAATTTAATGGTTGTACTTCTCATGCGTAATCATTGATTGTGAAGATTTGAAAGTCGGTATTTGCGTGGTTCCCAGACGCATGCATGCCTGTGTACATACAATGTGTCCTTCAAGTCTGACTAATCACCTGTTTTGTTCTGATGTATCTTGCGGTATCTCAGTCATGTGTTCGGTATACAATTTCCACTGCTCCGTAGTGCTTTTATAGAACGTTATACTGCTTTCTGTACACAAACAAGTCAGAAATCTAACCATACAAATACCTATAATATCACAACAGAACATGTACGTTTCGGAAATAACTGTTGTGCATGGCAGCATTCTCAACATCATTGTCCTAACTCCGGTGTACAATGCACAGATGTTCTGACGGTCTCCCCTCCCTCCCCCCTCTTTCTTCCCCACAGAAGCGGCAAAGGCTGCCCACCAGGCGGCCAGCGGTGGCTCTGTGGTGGACACGCCCCCTCACCCTGGCCTGGGGGGTCCTCCGGCCATGCTGACCAACGTGCCCCCTCCCTACCAGCCGGTCAGCGTGCGCCACCTGGACTCGGAGTCCAGCCTGGACGAACCCCAGGACTACCTGTGGCTGGTCAACTGTGAGAGCAAGAAGCCAGAGCCCAACAGGTGGGTGTGGGGTCCATGATGTGACAGGGCAGCGCTGCCATCGGTACAGAGTGGAGAGGTGTTGTGACATTTCCCTCTGTGTTTCTCTGACATCTCATCTCCATCTGTCTCCTGTTAGAATGTACTTTAGGTTTGTCACTCTTGTTTTTATTTATTTCATATTTATTTTTTATACAAAGAATGGTGTCCTCTTTTGTGCTTTAGTAGGTCTCTTGTACTGTCTGTATAGGTTGTCCATATTTCAGTGCCTCTTCTCTCTTGTTGATGTGCTTCTGACTCTCTCCTCCTCCTCCTCCTCTCTGTGTGTGTGGTGGTGTAGCTCTGTGACTCCTCTCCCCCAGGAGTACCTCCTCCTGGAGGAGTGTGAGAGCAAAGGGGCTCCTTTGCCTCCCCAGGTTAATCAGTGAGTCTGGAGCAGCCTGTCTAGTGTGGAGTGACACACACACACACACACACACACACACACACACTTGTGCACAAAGTCACACAGGTTCATAAACATGCACATATACATGTAGACACACACACACACATTGTAAATACACACAAAACTAACCCAGCACTTACCCCTGGGATTGATGTGTTTGAGAAGTGATCATGAATCCAAAATGCAGCACCTGGCTGTTCTCACAGGAAAATGAGGAATGATCCAGAATAGCTTAATATGTAAATAGACCTTTGGCAAAGGACAGTGCAGTGTTTGACCCTGCATGTTTTGAAACGATCCACAGGATGAAACATGGATCATTATACTGAACCTACAACTCAATAAGATCTGCTCAACAACATATCCAGTGGACCTCAATAGGAGTTATTGGTGGTTCTGTTGCTGTAACCCATATCACTAATCTATGTTGAAGTGTGTGTGAAATGTTCACACACCATTCAGCCTTCTGATGTTTATATATCTGTGCCGTCGCCACAGAGCCCACGCCGAGTGTTCCAAGTCAACCTCGTCAGAGACGGACCTGAACGACAATGTCCCCGCCCACCGCACGCCAACCTCCACTAGCTCCTCCTCTAAGCACGCCAACGGCTTCTTCTCCTCTGTCCTGCCCCCTCACCCCTCCTCCGCCTCCTCCATCTATGACTCTCCGCCTTCCCGTGGAGGCGACCTCTCTTCCAGCCTCTACCACCTCCCCCGCTCCTACTCCCAGGACACTGTGCTCCTTCCCAAGTCAGCCTCCGCCTCCTCGCCCCCCATCCCGGTCGAAGGCGACGCCCCAGAGCTCTACGTCTTCAACGCGCCCTCGCGGAAGCCCTCCATGGAGACTCAGATGAGGAACCTGTCGGTTAGCTACGATATTCCTCCCACACCAGGCAGTAACTGTACCTATCAGGTGCCTCGAGGTCCAGCGAGTGGTGGGTCTGAGGGTGGGGATGGGATGCCTCCGCCCCGGCCCCCCAAGCCTTCCCTCAGCTCCCTGACCCCGGGGCACCCGCCGCCCGCCGCGGAGCGCTCGCCCACGGACACGTACTGTGTGCCGCGCTCCATGTCAGAGACGGATGGGAACTACTGCGTGCCCACCAGCGCCGGGAACAAGGCCCTGAGGAGCAACACCATCGGCACCATGGACTCATCACGCCTCAGGAAAGGTATGGCTCATTGATCTTGATTCATTGTTCCTGATTTATTAGTCCTGTCAGATAGATGAGAAACATATATAATTGATCACGAGCATTCCATTTCACTCTCACTTTTTGCTAAGTGACAGGGTACCACATCCTTTCACTAATCATTAGGCTAAGTGATATTTGTGTGCATCATTATAAAGGCTAAATACGCTAGCTAGCAACGACAGGATATTCATAACAACACATGGCTGGTGTGTGCTGTTGTCAGCCAACACTATCATCTGCAGCGCAAAGCAAGTGTCTAATCCTCCAGGATAATTATCTTGACGTGACAGATGTGTTTTTGAATGGCTAATTACAAATACTTTTTTCACAGCTGAAGACTGCCTTGCCTCCAAGGACATCTGGTGTAGCAGTATTAGTGGTGTTCGGTTACCATGCAGACAAACAACACGTACCTCAGTTTAGGAGAAAGCAGTTTGGTGCCTCAGTCCCAACCTCTATGTACATTTGATGCTCCCAACCCATTTGCTCTACTAGCAATAGAGAAACAACACTGAGGCCCTCTCAGAGCGTCAAATTCAAATACAGAAATACTCATTATAGAAATTCAGAAAACAAAACATATTTTACGTAGGTTTAAAGATGAACTTCTTGTGAATCCAACCATGGTGTCAGATTTTAAAAAAGCTTTACGACGAAAGCATACCTTACGATTATTTGAGAACATTGCCCAGCAGACAAATCATTACAAACAGCAACCAGCCAAATAGAGTTACACAAGTCAGAAATAGAGAGAAAATTAATCCCTTACCTTTGATGGTCTTCATATGGTTGCACTCAGAAGACATTCATGTACTCAATAAATGTTCCTTTTGTTCGATAGTCTCTTTATATACAAAAACCTCCGTTTTGTTTGTTTTCTGCAGTAATCCACAGGCTCAAATGCAGACAAAACAGGCAGACAAAAAAATCAAAATTGTGTCCGTAAAGTTCATAGAAACATGTCAAACGATGTTTATATTCAACCCTCAGGTTGTTTTTAGCCTAAATAATTGATAATATTTCAACCTGACAATAACGTTGCCAATATAAAAGATAAACAAGAAAGGCACTCTTGGTCGTGCGCATGAAAAAGCTATGTGACATGGTAGGGTCCACTCATTCAGACTGCTCTTACTCCCTAATTTTTCAGAATACAAGCCTGAAACAATTTCTAAAGACTGATTACATCTAGTGGAAGGCATAGGAACTGCAATTTGAGTCTTAAGTCAATGGATACTGTAATGGCATTGAATAAAAAACTACAAAAAAAAAACTACTTCCTGAATGGATTTTTCTCAGGTTTTCGCCTGCCAAATCAGTTCTGTTATACTCAGACACTATTTTAACAGTTTTGGAAACGTTAGTGTTTTCTATCCAAATCTACCAGTTATATGCATATCTTCTGGGCCCGAGTAGCAGGCAGTTTAATTTGAGCATGTTTTCATCAAAAATTCAAAATGCTGCCCCCTACCCTAGAGAAGTTAAAGGATGATCATTTACACAACCAAAAAAGCATTGGAGGTTAAAGTTCATGATAAAACATTATGCCCAGCTACACCCGGTCCAAGTCTGTTCCTATCATTTAACATGAAACGTGTCTGTTAAACTAACACACAGACATTTTGCAAATGTCCCGGGATTCCCTGTTTGTCTAGTCCGTTGTGTACCAGAGTAGGCTTTGCTTGCCTTGGCTTTAGAGTCTGGCGACCTTCCAAGTCGTATCATCCTGTTTGTCTGTTTGTCTGAACTCCTTCTGAAATCCATTAGTGTGAAGTTACACATGATAACCAGAGCAAGAACGGCAACTATAGTCCAGCTGCCTTAGTGCCGAGATGACAGACTTCACATATCCCTGTTCAACACTTACTGTGGTTCCAATGATGCATTTGTATTCCCTTTTTATTTAGTATTTAACTCTTGATTCATAATGCTGTAAGCCCTACCTAGACTACTATACTGTTGGTTATGTTGTGTTTACACTGGTTTTAAATGTTCTGTCATGTTTGTTGCAGATTTGGGCTCCCAGGACTGTTACGATATCCCTAGGACGTTTCCCTCTGACAAGAGCTGCTCGTTTGACTTCAACGAAAGCTTCAACAGCTACTTGGTCAGTCTTTACACGACATGCTCCTGAAATCCGTTTAAAACTATCAACGTAAAGGACCCCTCACATTGATACTGATCCTTCCAAGTATTGGACTGTTATGACAATGGAGTTTTGAAGTGTACTAAGGTGCAGATTAAGATAAAGGAAGCTTGCATCCTCTTACTACATTTCTCGTGTGTGTGCGCGTGTTTTTGTCTTATGCCTGTCTATGCCCTCATGTAGCCTGCCTCTCTCTCTGCCCCCCCCTCCCCTCCAGAAAAACAAAGGCATGATGCCAGTGGGCAGCCAGTCCATGGAGGAAGTTGACCAGAACTACGTACCCATGAGCGCCAACTCCCCGTCCCACCACCGCTCCGGCAGCCTGTCGGGCTGTGAACCCATCATGGAACCCAACTATGTCCCCATGACCCCGGGCCCGGGCACCTTAGAGTTCTCCCTGGGCAAGCAGGTTCCCCCGCCGGCCCACATGGGGTTTCGCTCAAGCCCCAATACCCCACCCCGCAGGCCCATGCTCATCAGCGATTGTCAGCCCCCGCCCGTGGACCGCAACCTCAAACCGGACCGCAAAGGTGAGGGGGGCAGGGAGGATGGGTGGATGGCTGGGGGGTGAAGAGGTGTGGCTCTGAAGGGGAATGGGGGTGTAAAGGGTGTGTCTTTGAATGAGAGAGAATCTTGTTACGTTTGTCTTTATCTGCTGTTGCATCAACGTTTTCACAACTGCTCGTCTCTCCACATCCTGGCATTCAACTCTAACTCACGCACATTTACATGTGCTGGCTCATGGTTATGAAAGGCAGATTACCATTGCATTATTTTGAATTATAAACTGGGTGGTTCGAGCCCTGAATACAGATTGGCTAAAAGCCATGGTATATCAGACCGTATACCACGGCAAAGGGCTGTATCCAGGCGCACACTGCATTGGGCAGTGCATACGAACAGCCCTTAGGTGCCCCAGAGGTGCCTTATTGCTTAAGTAGAACACTTCAGAATGTGTCATTATACAATTCCTGTATGGCATCAGACAGGAGTGTGGATTGTTGTGGCTCGCCCTTTGCTCCTCTCCTCAATGTAGGCAGTGTTCTAGACCTCTCTCCTCAATGTAGGCAGTGTTCTAGACCTCTCTCCTCAATGTAGGCAGTGTTCTAGACCTCTCTCCTCAATGTAGGCAGTGTTCTAGACCTCTCTCCTCAATGTAGGCAGTGTTCTAGACCTCTCTCCTCAATGTAGGCAGTGTTCTAGACCTCTCTCCTCAATGTAGGCAGTGTTCTAGACCTCTCTCCTCAATGTAGGCAGTGTTCTAGACCTCTCTCCTCAATGTAGGCAGTGTCCTAGACCTCTCTCCTCAATGTAGGCAGTGTTCTAGACCTCTCTCCTCAATGTAGGCAGTGTTCTAGACCTCTCTTCTCAATGTAGGCAGTGTTCTAGACCTCTCTCCTCAATGTAGGCAGTGTTCTAGACCTCTCTCCTCAATGTAGGCAGTGTTCTAGACCTCTCTCCTCAATGTAGGCAGTGTTATAGACCTCTCTCCTCAATGTAGGCAGTGTTCTAGACCTCTCTCCTCAATGTAGGCAGTGTTCTAGACCTCTCTCCTCAATGTAGGCAGTGTCCTAGACCTCTCTCCTCAATGTAGGCAGTGTCCTAGACCTCTCTCCTCAATGTAGGCAGTGTTCTAGACCTCTCTCCTCAATGTAGGCAGTGTTCTAGACCTCTCTCCTCAATGTAGGCAGTGTTCTAGACCTCTCTCCTCAATGTAGGCAGTGTTCTAGACCTCTCTCCTCAATGTAGGCAGTGTTCTAGACCAAGCCTCATCCACCCTCTCAGCCTTCTTTTAGTTTAGCCCACCAGCCTCTCCCTCTCACCTCATCCACCCTCCTCTCAGCCTTCTCTTTTAGCTTTGCCCGCTCCCTTCCTCATTTTCTATCCCCCTCACCCCATTCAAAGGGACTTTTGTCCATGAGTTCAGGGGGCCCTCTCTGAGGCTTTGGGGGGGTGACCGGCGTGGGCCACCATCACCATGGAGCGCCCGGAGCCCAGAGCGGTCACCTCTGTCCCCATTGTCGTGCCCCCCTCTGAAAGGGCCTCTTTGATGGAGCAACAGCCCCCTCCTGCCCCACCAGGGAACATTTCAATCTAGAGCGGGAAAGATTTGAATATCCCACGGGGGAGGCAGACCCAAAGCAGAGGTCATTACCAGTCACTGTCAATGGTAGAGAAGAAAGGGGAATATGATAGAAATCCTGAAGTCAGTCCCTCTCTGTTCACGGCTTAGAGCTTTAACTTTCAGGTCACTGACTCTTGGTTATTTTCATTCCAGTGTCATCATGGGGTGCTGGATGTGAGTGGTTCGGTGCAAGGACATGTTAGACTGGAATGTTACTGTAGTCAGGGGGCTCCTTATTACGGCGACAAAGGGATCGGCATACAGTTACTTGAGTTTTTCATAACCATGGGCCATCACCGTGAACTTCCATCTCAATGCAATCTCTGTCCTCACCTATCCACCACTGCTATCCACCTGCTGAGTTTGGGACCTCTGTGGTCCAGCCTGTGTGTTCTTGTAGGGTTGTTGTGTTCTGTTGGCTTCAGGGTTCATCTCTCGAGCCTTCCCTCTGGTTCGCTGGCTCTGGTACAAATCCCAAATCAAATCGACCGCTAGACCCTATGCACTTGGTGGAAGTTTGACCATATTGTTTTAACAAATCAATTCCTCTCAGATCTCCACAATTGAATAGGGTCCATGGGTCCATTTGGGATTGGGCCTCGCTTGCTTGGTTTGGTTCTGTAGGCGAGGTCTTGTGAGGCTGAAGCATCTGTGGTCGATGCCAACAAGTAGCATCATTCACTTTCCTTATGGCTCTGTTATGGGGTCAATTATAAATGTCTGCCCTGGTTTTATCTGGGGTGCGCTGTGTTTTCTGGCTATAGTGAGGGTTATACGTAAGGTTATAACGTCGGTCTGCTGGTGTACAGATAAATGTGCGCTTTTATTGTCTGCTGTTGTGGATGTGTTGTTGCACTCAAAATGATCTTCCACACTCATACTGGTGCATGTTGTTGTCCTGTCAGGTCTCTGAGGCCAGCCATGTTACAGGGTTCTGACTAGAGGGAGTACAGCTACGACCGGAAGTTACTTTTTCATAGCTGGTTAGGAGAATTGACCCAGCAGGTTAGGAGACATAGGTTAAGGTTAGGAAAATGTTCTCCTAACCTGCTATGAAAAGTCACTTCCGGTCGTAGCTGTACTCCCTCTTGTCACAACCATGTTGCGTGGAGTGAGGTGCATGATGGGAAATGTTAGCGTCTGCTGTTGCCATGGTGATGGTCCTGTCTTTACACTATATACAACAACAGGGACGACGCAATGGTAGTGTGGAAGTAGTGAGTTGTCTCTCAACAAAGTCTGTTGATCTGTCGGCTTTGCATGGCAGGGTTTTATTAAAATAGGGGTTACAATGATGTCATCGTTTTATCAATGATGGTAATGTGAAAAGTCTTCTTTTTTAACCAATCAGGTCAGAGTCCTAAAATAATAAGAGCAAAGGGGGTTGGTTTAGAGCGAACCGACTCTCAGACCGTAGGGGAGTTCCCAAGACGACGCAAGGGTAGGTACTACCAAACAACGACGCCTGAAACTTGGTTCTGAATACTCATCTCTCATTCTCTCCGAACGTGTCTGAACTCAACGCATGCTTCTGAATGTTCTCCTGTGACCTGTGACATCACATGGTATACTGTCTCATCCAATCAACTAACTCCTGGACCAGCGGGGCCCCTCTTCTGTTCAGTTGTCCTTTCTGATTCCACATTTTGTTCTCATAACACGTTTTTGAACCTCACCAAAACCCTAGAGATGTTATCCTCTAGGCTTCTTCAGGAAATGGTGGAAAGATCATATCTCCGGGTGGAAGATCTCCAGTACGTAGGAGACCGTTGTCAGTGTACTAGTGTACCGCACCAACAACCAAATCTCAAGCCCACATATTCAAAGTAATCAATAGCGTTAATTTATTACACCAATACAGTAACTGATTCTTAGGTTAGTGACACACACAAACACACCAGTGATGGACTGTTCTAACCAACTACCTCTTGTATTTTTAACACTGTTCGGCATGCTCCTTGTTTCAACATGTAATTCTATCATGTGCTCTATTGTATTTGTAATGGAAGAAAGTTTATTGCTCAGGTACGATGAATGATATTTTCCCCTCTTTATGTTCTGTTCAGATATGTGTACATATATATATATCTCCGGATTGCATGAAGGGTGTTCAGTGCTGTACTGTAGGCTGAGAAGTGTTAGTGCTGTACTGTAGGCTGAGAAGTGTTAGTGCTGTACTGTAGACTGAGAAGTGTTAGTGCTGTACTGTAGACTGAGAAGTGTTAGTGCTGCTGTCCCGTAGACTGCAGCACCAGATGGTGTTTTCTAGCCAGGCTGAGGGAGCTATGCTGAATGTGTTTCTATAGCACCCGGGTTGCCAGATTGGGCTCTGTTACGTTAACCATGCGGAAACGTTTGGCTGTGGACACTCAATGTGGACGTGCTCTATAAACCTATAACCAATTGATTACATTTTTGTATTACACTCAACTTCTCATATTGGAATCTAGCCTACAGTTTTAGTCTTGGAGATTTTGTGGCTTTTAGGGACCTCTGTTGGACAAATGAAAGCCTACCTCCCCACCACCTTTTGTATGGTGGAATGGAATGTATTGTGTTGCAATGATGGTACGTGACGAGACTGACGGGGGTGTTTGCCCCTCCCCTCTACAGCCAAGCCCGCCCCTTTGGAGATCAAGCCCCTACCTGAGTGGGAGGAGTCATCGGCGCCCGTCCGCTCACCTGTCACCAGGTCTTTTGCTCGGGAGTAAGTGTCTTACCCTTTGACCTTTCACCTCTACAGCAGCTCAGGGTCAAAGTGGCCCTTAGGCACAGATCTAGGATTATTGTCGCACACCGCATCCTAACCATTTGGGAGTAAAACGTGAAGCTGACCTTAGGTCAGCGTCAACTTAGTTGAATTCCTTTCTACTGCATGTGACTATAGGTTTGGTATTCTATCAGAACACTAACCCTCCACGCATGACTTTAGTCACCTCATAACATGTCAAAGTAGTCATGTCTTAGAAATGAGCTTTTTGTCATTTTTAATCTGCAGGGAACTCTGCAGGCACTGCTGCTATTTGTGTGTGTGTGTGTGTGTACCGACGGTATGTTAAACAGTGTGTGTGTGTGATGCTGCTCAGTCCCTCCAGGTTCCCCATGCCCCCCAGGCCTCCCTCGGTGCATAGCACCGCCTCCAGCACCGACTCCGAGGACTGTGATGAGAATTATGTAGCCATGGTCTCTAAGGCAGACGAACTCGTATGTAACACACGTCCTCAACTACTCTCTTCTAATATATTCATGTTAAATCATACAATGAATTATGTACATTTTCCCCCAAAAAACTGTAACATTAATAAGCTAATGTTCCACATAGTCAGTAGCCAATGAATGTATTACAATTCAATTATATATATTTTTTTTTATTCATGGTCAAGTGCACCATTTGCAATGTAATTTGTCTGATGGCATATCTTAGTGGGCTGAATAGCCATAGAACATCAGTATGCAGAAGAATTTAAATACACTACATGACCAAAGGTATGTGGACACCTGCTCTTCCAACGTCTCATTCCAAAATCATGGGCATTAATATGGAGTTGGTCCCCCTTTGGTGCTGTCACAGCCTCCACTCTTCTGGGAAGGTGTTCCACTAGATGTTGGAACATTGCTGCGGGGACTTGCTTCCATTCAGCTACAAGCATTGGTGAGGTCGGGCACTGATATTGGACGATTATGCCTAGCTTGCAGTCGGCATTCCAATTCATCCGAAAGGTGTTCGATGGGCTCTGTGCAGGCCAGTCAAGTTCTTCCCCACAGATCTCGACAAACCATTTCTGTATGGACCTCGCATTGTGCATTGCCATGCTGAAACAGGAAAGGGCCTTCCCCAAACTGTTGCCACAAAGTTGAAAGTACAGAATGGTCTAGAATTTCATTGTATGCTTTAGCATTAAGATTTCCCATCACTGCCTAGCCGGGAACCATGAAAAACAGTCCCAGACCATTATTCCTCCTCCACCAAACTTTACAGTTGGCACTATGCAGTGGGGCAGGTAGCGGTCTCCTGGCATCCGCCAAACCCACATTCGTCCATTGGACTGCCAGATGGTGACGCGTGATTCATCACTCCAGAGAATGCGTTTCCACTGCTCCAGAGTCCAAAGGCGGCGAGCTTTACACCACTCCAGCCCACGCTTGGCATTGTGCATGGTGCATGCAGCTGCACGGCCATGGGAACCCATTTTATGAAGCTCCCGGTGAACAGTTATTGTGCTGACATTGCTTCCAGAGGCAGTTTGGAACTCAGTGAGTGTTGCAATCGAAGACAGGCGTTTTTTTACGTCCTACACGCTTCAGCACTCGGCGGTCCCGTTCTGTGAGCTTGTGTGGCCTACCACTTTGTGGCTGAGCCGTTGGTGCTCCTAGACGTTTCCACTTCACATTAACAGCACTTACAGTTGACCGGGGCAGCTCGAGTAGGGCAGACGTTTTATGAACTGACTTGTTGGAATGGTGGCATCCTATGATGGTATCATGTTGAAAGTCACAGCTCGTCAGTCAGGCCATTCTACTGCCAATGTTTGTCTATGGAGATAGCTTGGCTGTATGCTTGATTTTATACACCCGTCAGCAACGGGTGTGGCTGAAATAGCCGAATCCACTCATTTGAAAGGGTGTCCACATACTTTTGTGCATATAGTGTAGTTTGACTTCTTCAAACATACTACTGTTTTTCGTTAGTGTGATGACATTGAAATGAAGAGTCCACGTTTCTTGTTTCTAATTTCCCATGTTAGTATAGTATACCCAGTAAAAGTCATAGTCCGTTATCATCCTCCTCGGCCTCCCAAACCTCATCTTTTATAGAGAAATAGATGGTTGCCACAGAAGGACTCCTCTTCAACACTTCTATTTTCTTCACCTCTTCTTTCCCTCTTCATCACTTGTCATCCTGCTTTTTTATGTCTTTTTCGTTTGCGCTTTCACTCTTTTCCCCCTGCAGGTATTCAGTCCATCTGGTGGACATCTCCTTCCCCCTGCAGGTATTCAGTCCATCTGGTGGACATCTCCTTCCCCCTGCAGGTATTCAGTCCATCTGGTGGACGTCTCCTTCCCCCTGCAGGTATTCAGTCCATCTGGTGGACGTCTCCTTCCCCCTGCAGGTATTCAGTCCATCTGGTGGACATCTCCTTCCCCCTGCAGGTATTCAGTCCATCTGGTGGACGTCTCCTTCCCCCTGCAGGTATTCAGTCCATCTGGTGGACGTCTCCTTCCCCCTGCAGGTATTCAGTCCATCTGGTGGACATCTCCTTCCCCCTGCAGGTATTCAGTCCATCTGGTGGACATCTCCTTCCCCCTGCAGGTATTCAGTCCATCTGGTGGACATCTCCTTCCCCCTGCAGGTATTCAGTCCATCTGGTGGACATCTCCTTCCCCCTGCAGGTATTCAGTCCATCTGGTGGACATCTCCTTCCCCCTGCAGGTATTCAGTCCATCTGGTGGACGTCTCCTTCCCCCTGCAGGTATTCAGTCCATCTGGTGGACGTCTCCTTCCCCCTGCAGGTATTCAGTCCATCTGGTGGACGTCTCCTTCCCCCTGCAGGTATTCAGTCCATCTGGTGGACATCTCCTTCCCCCTGCAGGTATTCAGTCCATCTGGTGGACATCTCCTTCCCCCTGCAGGTATTCAGTCCATCTGGTGGACATCTCCTTCCCCCTGCAGGTATTCAGTCCATCTGGTGGACATCTCCTTAACCCCTGCAGGTATTCAGTCCATC